>NC_079512.1:11269168-11349117 GCF_000801105.2 Raphanus sativus | reverse complement strand
ACAAACTTCAGACTGCCGGGGACTGGGATTCGTGTACCGAAGATCGTTATCCGAAGACCCGAGCCAGCACGGGGCTAGCCGCCCGGCGGCCATGGCCAGCACGGCGGTAGCCGCCGGCGGCCAACGGCCAGCACGGGGCTAGCCGCCCGGCGGCCACGGCCAGCACGGGCGCTAGCCGCCGGCGGCCACGGCCAGCACGGGCTAGCCGCCCGGCGGCCACGGCCAGCACGGGCGCTAGCCGCCGGCGGCCACGGCCAGCACGGGGCTAGCCGCCGGCGGCCACGGCCAGCACGGGGCGCAGCCGCCGGCGGCCACGGCCAGCAACGGGGCTAGCCGCCCGGCGGCCACGGCCAGCACGGGCGCTAGCCGCCGGCGGCCACGGCCAGCACGGGGGCTAGCCGCCCGGCGGCTACGACCAGCACGTGCGTCTCGACGAGGGCTTCGATTTGATATGTTGATCGTTTTCTGGGTCCTCACGGTTTGAGGAACGGGCTCTTTGAAGTTTCCCGGCGGCAAGGACCAGCACGGGGGCTTAGCCGCCCGGCGGCCAGGACCAGCACGGGGGCTAGCCGCCGGCGGCCAGGACCAGCACGTGCGTCTCGACGAGGGCTTCGATTTGATATCTTGATCGTTCTCTGGGTCCTCACGGTTTGAGAGAACGGGCTCTTTGAAGTTTCAAGGCGGATTCCTTGTCGTTCGGCCTATCCAAACTTAGATCACTTCCCGTTTCTTCCTTATACTTTCGTATGACAAATAGACTTAGCCGTTGATTTCGAGATAACCGTTTTTGGACCCCAACAGTTAGCCCCCAGCATGCAAGATGCGGGAGCGATCTTGCGGGCGGAAGATTATGAGTTGAAAATCGAAATTTTTGGCTAAGAGTATTTCATTGCGGAAATCCACATCACCTTTGATTGGCGATCTTGAACGTGACGTCGGGAAGACCGTGAGTTCGTTGCTCAACTTCGACTCGATTCTTGCTGGTCTGAAATCCGTGTGCACCCTTGTCCTGCATTCGGAGGGTTCGGAGGACCAGGACCACGCAGTCAAGGATCGCGAAGCCGGCGCATATGAGACATGCAGTGGTGGTGCGACCAATGGAGGCGACGGTGAGACCGTTCCTACTTTGGGTGAGTTTTGAGGATGAAGGTGATGCTCCGGGGAGCGTCTAGGTTTATCAATCCCTTTAGAGATTTTTATTTTGATTACATTTCGGCCGTTGGTGGCCATTATGTATGATTTCGGGGACTGGCCGTTGGTGGCTTTGAGTCCCTGCCCTTTTTAGGGCGTTGTATTGAATTCGCGGTATGCATTTATAAAATATTTTGCGTTTAGAACTTCTGTTTGTCGAAGTTAGAGGGGCAGGGTGTGAGTTGTCGTCTCATTCCTGCCTCCCTGACGATCACCGTATCCGTAGTTTGTACAAAGCGAGATTTTCCTGCGGTTTACGATTTACGCGAAAATTCGTGAAAACGTTCAGACTTGAGTGAAGAGACAAGTTTTGGGATCTCGCGTCGTTGACGCTTTGCCTATGAGATGTTAAGATACCAGCAAGGCTGGGTTTAGGGCAAGACCTAGGTTTACTCTCAGACTGAGGCTGTGCGATGACAAATCGGCTTTCGTTTGCCTGTTTGTGATTTTAACCTGATTCGTACCGTTTTAAAATCCGCGAAGTGGTATCGGCTTATATGATTTGTCTGGGCACGAATCGAGCTACTTCCTTTACGAAGTGCTGAACCAAATTTGGATTTTTTGTATAGCGCGCTATGGGATCCTTGTCGGATGTAAAAGAGCCTACCCTTAGGTGGCTTGTCTGTTTAGGACGTTAGAGTTCGTTTGTTGTGATCAGCAACAACGAAATGATGCCGTTTTGAAGGCGTATGAATTTGTTATCGAAAAATGTTTATCCGAGCACGAAGCGACGTCTCGCAGTGCTGTGATTTTATTTTTCTCATGCCATAAGAGGATTATGGGCTTTCGCTTATGATTTGATTTATACTTTCGTCAAGTGTTAAAGATAGAATCCGAGTAGTCACTTCGGATTGTGATTTTGTCGCTTGGTCCGTATGCTACTTTTAGAGAGCGATTTTAGGTGTAAGCGATGAGAGACATGTGTCTGGATGTGATAATCGTTTCATGGATACTGGATCCGTTGTCGCAGCCGTTTAGTAGTTGGCGAATTGTGTTGAGGATTTAGGACCGAAGGGTCGCGTAAATTTTACCGGGGGGGGGGGGGAAGCGTCTAACTTCACTATGTTTCGTGAAGTGTTGGCCTTCTGAGATTTGTTTTTGTAAGAATGACTCGTATAGCTCTGGGAGCTTTGCTACGAGCGTTTCTTTTCGTGCCGCGTTTTATGGGGCGTATAGAACTTAATCGATTTGATGATAAGTTTAAGATCTTCCGTTTAACCATTTGGTTGTTAGGATCAAGTTTCGTTATCGTATGATTTCCGATTTTGGGTTATACGACAAACTGCTTGCATAATATCCGTTTGGCGTTTTACGACAAATCGTGGATTGTCTTTTTTAGCCGTTACACGGTTGGAGCGGTGGTCGCTAAGTATTGTGGATCGGCATGGAGGCTGACTTCAGCCGTTTAGCCAAGGAAGTCGTTGGTAAAAGACCAGTCCATGACCCTTTGTGTTACCGTTAAGATCGTGTTTAGTTGACGATTGTCCTTAATGGCGATGTCGAGTGCATGTTCGGGCTTTATGGAAAGACGTAGTTGGCCGAGGGCCGAATAGAGTTCGTCGAGATAGACATGCCAATCATAGAGGAGTTTTCCAAGTTATGGGTGATGGCTTTTCGAAACGATTTTCCACTTTAGGTTTCGTTTTTTTGGCGAAAGTTGCTTCGGGTTACTCATGAAGTTTTACCGAAGGTTATTTCGTTAATTTTGTAGCTCTCCGTCGTGCCATTAGTCTCACGGAAGCGGAAAGAGTATGCCAAGGATGCGCGGCGATCGTTTCTCGGTTTTTCGAGAGATTAGATCGGTTTGCGCGTTATGCCTAAACAGTCAAGGAACAATAGAACGAAACTGGAAGAAAATGCCTAAGACTTAGCTAGCTAGACTTTCCACCTAGGTCCTAAGTTCCCTAAATTTTACGGCGGTTTACAAGACGTTCCCATTCCTTTCCTATGATAAAATTTTCTAAGTCGGACATACCTTAGTCTCATTGATTACTCGAGATTGCCTCATGTCCGTTCCTCTTTGTCTTCTAACGTTTTATTGTCAAAGGTCTTCGCCTAAGTTCATATCCTCGTTTCCTCGTACTGCTGGTTAAATCGACCATGTACCCGAAGGAATAGTGCAGAATCGTTGAAGCAAAGGGAGGAGAAGTAGGCGAAACTCGAAGAAGGCTAAGGTGGGCGGACAAGCGAAAATGATTGGCAAGACGTCACTTGAGTGAGACTTGATATTTCGTCAAGCTATGAGTGAACTGGTCAGGTCAAGAAGCTTATGATATTGTTTTTCTTTACGAATGATATTTCGTAAAATATTGCCGAGCTTTTACTTTACGAGAGTTTTTCAACAAAATGTTGTCGAGTTAATTTTACAGAAACTGTTTCGTAAAATGTTGTCGAGTTTAGTCGCGCAGAAGCTGTCTCGTGAAGTATTGTCTAGGATTATTTTACGAAAGGTGCAAAGTATTGGATTGGACTATCGTCGGAATAGTTTTGCGAGGATTTGCCGTGCTTGACGAATGTTGTGTCGCCCGATAACCAGCGCAGTACGGGTGCGCTAGTCGTCCGGCGCCTAGAGGCAGCACGGGGGCTAGCCAACACTTGGATGTCGAGTCTTTCGGAAGATCTTCGATCCATTGCCGAGGGAAATGGTGTTTTAAGATAACCATCACCGTTTTATACGAAGTCTTCCTGTCCGTTGACGTCTTATGGATTCTTCGAAATCTTGGAGCAAGAAAAGGAGTTTTGTTTGCGGGATCTCGGAAAGTCGCAAAACACGGATTTCTGACGACCCGGGGGCCTAGAACTTACGCACGAAGACTAGCCGTCCGACGGCCCGAGCCAGCACGGGGCTAGCCGCCCGGCGACCACGGCCAGCACGGGCGCTAGCCGCCGGCGGCCACGGCCAGTGCGGGGCTAGCCGCCCGGCGGCCACGGCCAGCACGGGCGCTAGCCGCCGGCGGCCATGGCCAGCACGGGGCTAGCCGCCCGGCGGCCACGGCCAGCACGGGCGCTAGCCGCCGGCGGCCACGGCCAGCACGGGGCTAGCCGCCCGGCGGCCACGGCCACGACCGGAGTCGGCTGCTCGGTTCCTTCGACTTGTGCGTGTTTTTGCGTTCTTGTTTGTTTTCCGTAGGTTTTTCCTTGTGTAGAAAATGTTTCTTAGAACGTTGTTGACCTTTTATTTTACGAGAGTTATTTCACAAAATGTTGTCGAGTTAATTTTACGGAAACTGTTTTGTAAAATGTTGTCGAGTTTAATCATGCAAAAGCTGTCTCGTGAAATATTTTCGAGAATTTATTTTACGAAAGGTGTTCCGTAAAATGTTATCGAATTTTATCATTAGAAACGCTGATTGGTAACCCGATCAGTCGTGCTTTCTGTTTCATGAGTAGTTTGGGGTTTCTCCGCGATTTCCAGGAGAAATTCTAAAAAGCATTTTCAGTCGAAACTCTACTTGGTAATCAGACCGTCATATCAGCTTTGGGCTCGATCCTTCCTAAAATCGTATGTGGGTCGTTTAGCCGTGATTCGGGCCCCTTTTGGGCTGTCTTGGGCCTTAGACGTTTTTACGATTTTTCTTTAGAAAAAGCCGTCGATGTGACGCTGGTTTTTCCGAAAGGTTTCAATTCCCCGTATAGTTAAGGCAACTGGTGTTCAAGCTAACCATAGCCGTTTTATACGGCAGGCAGGAATCCGTCTCCATTACCAAGTCTTTTTATGAATTTTACCGAAGTCTTTCTTAGATAATCCCAAACGAGGGGGGTTGTGTCCATGGACGATAGGAGTTTGTTTCCTGCGGTTGTCTCGACCAGACGGTCGATGTGCGGAAGCGGAAAACAATCCTTCGGGCATGCTTTGTTGAGATCAGTAAAGTCGACGCACACTCGCCATTTCCCGTTTTTCTTCTTGACGACGACGGGATTGGCGAGCCAGTCGGAATATCTTACTTCTGTTATTGATCCAACTTTGAGGAGTCTTTCGACTTCCTCATTAACCGCAGTTGCCCGTTCGGGGCCTAGCTTTCGCCTCTTTTGTTTTACGGGTTTATGAGTTGGATCGATGGGTAGTTCGTGACATGTTACGTTGATGTCGATTCCCGGCATATCTCCCGCAGCCCAAGCAAACGTGTTAAGGTTCTTCTTGAGACATGCGGTGAGTTCTGCTTTCAATAGATTGCGGAGATTGGCTCCAATCTCCACGCACCGCTCTGGGTTAGTCTCGTCGAGGCAGACCGAAATTACTGGTTCGCAAGTGGGCTCACGTTTTCCTTCCAGGACCTCAGCTCTTTGCGACTGCCAGAATATTTCTGGAGGGTCCTGCGATGCTGGTTCGTGAGTTGCTTGCTTTTTTGGGTTAGTTTCGGACTCAGAGTTTTTTCGTTTTAACCCAGCGGCCAAGCAGACTTGCGGCGCTTTACGATCTCCTTGTATTGTTTCAACTCTGAGGAGGGTCGGAAATTTGAGGCACAGATGGAAAGTCGAGGGGATTGCTCGCAAGGAATTTAACCACGGAGTCCCGACGATCGCGTTATATGCTGCTGGACCGTCGACTACCAAAAACTCCACCATCTTCGTGACGCTCCCGGCTCTGACCGAGAGATCGACTGAGCCGAGGGTCATTGTGATGTTTCCTGAGAGTCCGATTATTGGGTTGGGATCGTCCGTGATAGCGCTTAGGTCGATTCCCATCCTCTCGAGAGCGTTCTTATATATAATATTTGTCAAGCATCCGGTGTCGACCAATATTCTTGCTACGTCGATGTCCTGGATCGTTAGTCTGATAACGAGGAGTTCGTCGTGAGGTTTGGCTTGACCAGCCGTTGCTCTGTCCCCGAATGACACGATGTTGCGGACAGGTGATGTGGCCATGCTGTTGTTACCAATCGTAGGTTTTTGAGTAAGAGAATCCGACCCCCCCTCCTTCTAGCGCCAAACTGTGGGAACCGAAATTCGCACTGTCGATTTTAAGTAAGTAAATCGGAGGAAAGCTAAGTAAACCTAACTTTCCCTGAAGGTCCGGATTCTCTGCGACAACCAACGACAAGTGATCAAATAAATGCGGAAATGTTTTATTAAGATTTGAGACTGGACCTTAAGGAAGGCTGCCTACGTACCCCTTTCGAGGATCAAGTCGGACGTAGTTCAGTTGGAAAGATTTGACAAGAGATCGAACTGCCTGGCGGAGTTCGTCTAGTACGAGCGTTTGTCATAGAAACGGGCGTGTCGAGAATAACGCCTAGGGTTTCTATGAGCGGAACTCTAAGTAAAAGGATTGTTAGATCCTTCCGAGAGAGACAGGAGCCTGCGGACAAGATGAAAATAGAACGAGAGGCGGCCGGACGTTCTAGGTCCTACCTTGCTAGTCTACCGCCTAAATTCTAAGTTCTTAACCTAACAGGAGCTTTCTAGGTCTCCAATCTCGGATTTCTCTCTCTCTTAATGATTTTCGCTCTGCCTTTCTTCCTCTCCCAAAGCTCCTTTATATACTTCTTCTTATGACGGTCTATTCTCCTCCTGGGCCGCAAGGCGGGCTTCTTTCCATTTTCGTCGGCTTTCATCGGGAAACTTGACATTTATCTTCGGGAAATTTGACATTTATCCTTCCGGAAATTTAGCATTTATCTCGCTATGCAAAGATAAACGTAAATCGTCGTATCTATCTCAGATAATCGTAAACGGACTGTCCGATCGTGTTTAGTCCCTTTCGGGCCGTTTCCAGGACTTCCGTGGTTTTCTACGATCTCTCCGGAAGTTCTTCATTCATTCGTAGAGTTGAGACGAGTGGTGTCTTAAGATAACCATCGCTGTTTCGTACGAAGAATTTAAGATCTTCCTTCCGGTTGATACCTTACGAGTTTCCGAAGTGTTTCCGACGGTCTTTGATTGGAGTAAGGACTGGAGTTTCGTCCACGGAATCTCGATGATTCGTCCTGCAAGGACTTGAGAAAAACTCAAAGTACAAACTTCAGACTGCCGGGGACTGGGATTCGTGTACCGAAGATCGTTATCCGAAGACCCGAGCCAGCACGGGGCTAGCCGCCCGGCGGCCATGGCCAGCACGGGCGGTAGCCGCCGGCGGCCATGGCCAGCACGGGCGGTAGCCGCCGGCGGCCACGGCCAGCACGGGGCTAGCCGCCCGGCGGCCACGGCCAGCACGGGGCTAGCCGCCCGGCGGCCACGGCCAGCACGGGCGCTAGCCGCCGGCGGCCACGGCCAGCACGGGGCTAGCCGCCCGGCGGCCACGGCCAGCACGGGCGCTAGCCGCCGGCGGCCACGGCCAGCACGGGGCTAGCCGCCCGGCGGCCACGGCCAGCACGGGCGCTAGCCGCCGGCGGCCATGGCCAGCACGGGGGCTAGCCGCCCGGCGGCTACGACCAGCACGTGCGTCTCGACGAGGGCTTCGATTTGATATGTTGATCGTTTTCTGGGTCCTCACGGTTTGAGAGAACGGGCTCTTTGAAGTTTCCCGGCGGAAAGGACCAGCACGGGGGCTTAGCCGCCCGGCGGCCAGGACCAGCACGGGGGCTAGCCGCCGGCGGCCAGGACCAGCACGTGCGTCTCGACGAGGGCTTCGATTTGATATCTTGATCGTTCTCTGGGTCCTCACGGTTTGAGAGAACGGGCTCTTTGAAGTTTCAAGGCGGATTCCTGTCGTTCGGCCTATCCAAACTTAGATCACTTCCCGTTTCTTCCTTATTCTTTCGTATGACAAATAGACTTAGCCGTTGATTTCGAGATAACCGTTTTTGACCCCAACAACAGTCGTGACTCTTCATGTCTGTTAACTTTTGACCTTATGCAATGCATCTTGGCATATTCAAAACATAACCATCAGAGAACTTCACTTCTGATGCTACCCAGTTGAACAACGACGTCTTTGCTTCTGACGACAATCTGAATATAGGAACTGAAACTTTTCCATTGCTTTTAATATGCAACTCACTTCTTGAGAAAATATCTGGTAAGTCCTCCCTTGACTTTCTATTGTTTTTTGTTTTCCGTGGGACGTTCAATAATATGTTCATGATGTTGTCGAAAATGGTCTTCTCTATATGCATCACATCAAGGTTGTAGCGCAAAAGCAGGTCCTTCCAATATGGAAACTCCCAGAAAATACTCTTTTTGTGCCAATTATGCTGACCACCATAAAAATAAGGCATATTCCCGGAACATGGCCGTTACCTCCACAATGAGCAGTCTTTTCAGCACCATATTAATCAATATGCTTTTCTATTTGTTGTCCACTTAAATATGGTTGGGGCGTGTCATGCACAACTCTTTTGTGCCTGAACAATATTTTGTTTCTTCGATACGGATTGTTAAGAGGGATAATTGGCGATGGTAATCAAACAAACTTATCTTCCTACCATGCTTCAACTAAAACACATATGTCGTACCAAGACAATATGGACAAGCTAATCTTCTATGTGTAGTCCATCCAGAAAGCATCATGTAAGCAAGGATGTCACTTATGGCCATATAATCATTGCTCGCATCGTAAAACTGGTTTTCGTTGAACAATCATAGGTGTTCACCCCAACATACCACAAGTCCTTCAACTCATGTATCAATGGTTGAAGAAATACATCCAGAGACCACTTGGGATGTTTGGAACCAGGAATTAATATGCTCATGAATAAAAATGCACGTTCCATGCACAGCTCCGGTGGCAGGTTGTACGGCATAAGAATCACAGGCCATAATGAATATTGCATTCCAGACATTCCAAATGGACTAAATCCATATGTGCATAACCCAAAATAAACATTCTGACTATTACTTGCGAAATCTGGGTGTACCTTGTTGAAATGTTTTCATGCTCTTGCATCTGATGGATGAACGATCTCACAATCTTTCTGAACATGTTCTGCATGTCATCTAATCGCTCCAGCAGTCTCCTGAGATTGATATAACCGTTTCAGCCTATCATTAATTGGTAGGTATCACATCCTTCGGTACGGTACCCTATTCATCAACGTCCTTGTGGTTTGAATCTTGGCTTCTTGCAAAAACGACGCTCTTCTAGCTTCTCATCATCTTTCCAGTAGGTCATGCGATTGTCTATACAAATTTCTATCATCTCCGATGGCAATCCAAGACTATGAACCAATTTCTGAATCTCATAATAAGATTCAACTAACACATTGTCTTTTGGCATATACACTTTAAACAATTCGGTCCATGCATCCATGCATCCATGCAATTCTCAGGTAAATTATAATATGTTTCAATATTCATCATCCTAGCTGCATGATAGTGCTCAAATTACCCAGTAGAGCTTACTCTCTCAAATAAGAGGTACAACTGTAGTACTTAGGGATCGAATCACGAGGAGCTGGGGAACCAATTAAATATAATCTACTAATCAATCCTAGATGAAGTTGGTTATAATGATAGAAATATAAATAGCAATTCCTAAAATGAGCAAGGTAGTTGCTCTAACTAACAATATGATGGGTTGTTTAAATGTGATAAAGAGTGCTAGACTTAGGGCTTTTATTCAGGAATGGAGATTATAATATCTATAAATGCCTAACAAGTTGCTTGCATGATATATTAGAACTCAGTCGCTTAATCTCAGTGATGTCTCACTGGTTAAATAATCTATATCTCTGGCCTCAACTGTAGTATGTTGACACATAAAAAGAGTCGATCGATATCCTTTAGAGATATCGAGCGATACACCTTTCGCTCGGCGATCGATTCACCTGTCGGGATATCGATCGACGGCTTCTAGATATGCCTAGGCGCGAGCCGATAGTGAACACTAGATCTCAAGGAGGACGGTTAGCTCTTCTCCAGAAGATACTAGTTCAAATAGATAATTCAAGATTATCAGAGATCCTAGTGATCTATGTTCTAATTAGCTACTCAAGAACAAGCTTAGGGTGCAATCTATCTGATGAATATCACAACTTAGCAATTATAGTTTGGGGCTAATCCCACAAACCTATTTAAACCCTAGATCTAACAAGTAGACTACTCAGACATAGCTAAGCAATTCATGACAATGGATAGATGAAAGAATTGCATAGATAGAATAGAGAAGAAATATAAAAGGAGAATAGAAATCTCTCCAATCTCTCAAAAACAAATAAATCTCTAGTCTCTCTCTCACACTCTCTGTTTTGCCTCTCAAGACTTGTGTTTCTTTGACTCCTCAAAGCTTGCCGTAAAAAACACTTAACAGGAATACTTAAGCATTTCTATTAGGTTAAAAACTCGTCAGGGGCAATCTTGTAATTTGGTGAAGTCTTGGTGAAGTAGTCGGCTAAACCATTTCGTCCTCGATATCGATCGACAACACTGATGTGTATCGATCGATTATAATCTTCTAGTACGCGGATTTTCTCGGCTACATCGATCGACAACTCTGGATGAGTATCGATTGATTCTAATCGCAATGTTGACTTCCGACTTGGTCTTGAATGGTCAACTCGGGTATATCATCTCTTGTACTCCAAAATGCTCCAAAAACATCACTTTCTCACAAAATGCTCCTAAACCTGAAAACATACCTAACATGCTAGAAAACAGATTAAATATATAGTAAAACACTAGTATACCATGGTTAAAAATGGGTAAAATCCATGGTATATCAACTCCCACAGACTTACTCCTTTGCTTGTCCTAAAGCAAAAACAGTAATCTTTGGAAAATGTTTGAAAACAGTAGGACTCAAAGATTCAAAATATTGAAGTCATCACTCTATGGGTTTGCAATCCATATCTAAACATCCTAATCACAGAAGTTCATTATGCTTTATCCTAGCTTAGCAATCAAATTCATCTAGTCAACAACTTAGCAAATCTCATCTGACATTCCCCTCTACTAACATCATTTCTTAACATAAAATAAAAGTGCAGGCTTTACCTTGGGAGTATCGATCAAATGACACATGGATTCAACTCAAACAAGTATCTGAACACACAGGTAGTCTTCTCTGATCCCTTTCTCCCCTCTTCTCTCTTCTCTGGATCTCTTATTAGTTTCAATTTCAACAGGTTTCGATGCCACAAAGGTCATCTAGTCCATCTCATTGACATTTGCATTGTAACTCATACATTTTGACAAAGTGTAGCGAATAATGGGGTCTCTGGTAATTTTGTTGGGATAAGCTTGAAAGGAGAAAAGAAAGCTTGAGGACTAAGCAAGAGATCTAATCCTAACCGAGTTATGGATATTAGGAATCATAATATGTTAGGAGTTATCTACATATATTTAGGAGTTATCTATATGATTACCTATTAGGATTAGGTTATTGAATAATCTTATATAAGCATATGTCGAGGCATGATGTATGTCGTGGGATTTAAGATTGTGAGTTTGTGTGTGGCTTTAGTTTTTGAGTCAGTTTTCTAAAGCTTAATAAAGAAGAGTTAGTTCTTTATATCTAAACTTTCAATCTCTGATTCTATATTTGGTATCAGAGCTAAGGAAAAGATGAGTGGAGAAAAAGTGAGTGGAGAAATCGTGACTACTACCCTAAAAGCGAAAGGAGGAGGAAGTTCTTCTATCCAATGCCCAATGCTTACTACTACTAATTATACAGTTTGGGCTGTAAGGATGAAGAATGCACTCAAGATACATGATGTCTGGGAAGTAGTCGAAAAAGAAACCGAAGAAGGAGAGAAGAATGATCTGGCAATAGGACTTCTGTTTCAGTCAATACCAGAGGTGATGATTCTGCAAGTCAGCGAACTTACATCGGCCAAGAAAGTGTGGGATGCAATAAAAACCAGACATGTAGGAGCTGAGAGGGTCAAGGATGCTAGATTGCAAACATTGATGAGCGAATTTGATCGCTTGAAGATGAAGGAAGCAGATAAGATAGATGATTTTGGAAGCAAACTAGCAGAAATTGCAGCAAAGTCTGCAGCACTTGGAGTCAGCATAGAAGAACCGAAGTTGGTTAAAAAGTTCTTGTCAGGACTCCCACGAAGAAAGTACATACACATGGTTGCGTCTCTGGAACAGCTATTGGATCTCAACACTACGAGCTTTGAGGATGTACTAGGACGATTAAAGGCGTACGAGGAGCGTATCAGTGAAGAAGATGATTCACAAGAGGAACAAACAAAGCTGATGTACACAGAAGGACAGACAAGCCAATACAATCGTGAGTATAATCGAGATACACGAGACTATAACAGAGACTCACGAGGTAGAGGCAGAGGAGGCAGAACAAATTACAGAGGACGAGGTAGAGGTCGCTCCAATGGACCAAGAGATGCATCGAGGATTACATGTTATCGTTGTGACAAATTAGGTCATTACGCCACTGACTGCCATGATCGCTTACTTAAACTGCAGGAGACCCATGAGAATGATAACACTTCGACACAGGATGCTGATGAGCTTATGATGCATGAAGTAGTTTATCTTAATGAGAAGAACTGCATTCCTGACAAGTACAAGACTAATACTGATGCAGAAGATATATGGTACCTCGATAACGGAGCCAGCAATCACATGACAGGAGACAAAAGATACTTCTCAGACATTGATAATACAGTCACAGGAAAAGTAAGGTTTGGAGATGATTCCAGAATCGATATCAAAGGAAAAGGTACCATATCGTTCATAGATATGAATGGAGAGTCTAGAAAGATGATGAATGTGTATTTTATACCTGAGCTAAGAAGTAATATTATAAGCCTCGGACAAGCAACAGAATCTGGATGTGACATACGTCTAAAAGGAGAGCACTTGACAATGCGTGATGCTTACGGAAAGCTTCTAGTTCAAGCAAACAGATCGAAGAATAGGCTGTACAAAGTAAGAATGGGGATCAAAGATGCATCAGGCTTATATCTGGCTGATATTAGTGAGTCAAACAGATGGCTTGCGAGATTGGGGCACGTAAACACGACAACAATGAAGACAATGATAGATAAAGAGCTAGTCAAGGGAGTACCAGGCGTCAATGTCACTAAGGACATATGCTCTTCGTGTCTGCTTGGTAAACAAGCAAGAATGGTGCTCCCACAATCAACCACGTACAGAGCAACAGCAACACTAGAGCTATTACATGGAGACTTGTGTGGACCTCTAACTCCAAGCACATCAGGCGGTAACAAATACATCTTTCTGGTCATCGATGACCATTCTCGTTATATGTGGACAATGCTGCTTAAGGAGAAGAATGAAGCGTTTGGCAAGTTCAAGAAGCTAAAGGAAGTGGTAGAGAAAGAAACAGGTAAAAGAATACTAACATTCAGAACCGATAGAGGGGGCGAGTTTGTGTCTCACGAATTCAAGTCGTACTGTGAAAGTTCGGGAATACAACGGCATTTAACTGCTCCATACACTCCACAACAAAACGGAGTGGTGGAGAGACGGAACAGAACGATGATGGAGATGGCGAGAAGCATACTTAAGCATATGCGTATGCCTAACTACTTGTGGGGTGAAGCTATTCGTCCCTCAACCTATTTGATCAATAGAATTGCTACGAGGGCACTAAAGGATCAAACGCCGTACGAAGTCTATCGAGGACGGAAGCCAAATATCAATCATCTGCGTATTTTTGGGTGTATTTGCTACGCAAAGGTTGATAAAGTACATCTAAGGAAACTAGATGATAGGTCTCGTATGCTTGTTCATCTCGGAACTGAACCAGGATCTAAAGCATACAGGCTTCTCGATCCAGAAAGACGGAAGATTGTTGTAAGCCGTGATGTTGTGTTTGATGAATCCAAAGGATGGAACTGGAAAAGAAGTGCTGCAGAGGAAGATCATGGAGACTTCGTGGTTACAGTTGGTGAGTTTGGTAATCATGGGATTGATACAGATATACAGGAACAAGCTAAGAGTGGAAATTCTACTAATGATCACGACAAAGACACTGATCCTGTATCGGCAAAGAAGTGCATTGAGACAGAGACGATTGAAGTTAATGATGAAAGCAATACAGAGAGTGATCTTGACACAATGGTGTTAAGAAGAAGTGAACGACAGACGTCTAAACCCAAGTATCTCGAGGACTATGTCTTAGTATCAGAAGAGGAAGGAGAGATGCTATTAATCACTTTGAATCAGGAACCAAGAAGTTTTGAAGAAGCGCGCCAACTGAAAGAATGGATAGATGCGTGTATGGAAGAGCTTAATTCTATCGAGAAAAACAGAGTATGGAGTCTGGTTGATCTTCCTAATGGCGTGAAACCTATTGGAGTTCGATGGATCTTTAAGATCAAACATAACGCAGATGGGACAATCAACAAGTACAAGTCGAGATTGGTTGCAAAAGGATATGTTCAGCAGTATGGCATAGATTTTGAAGAGGTCTTTGCACCAGTAGCACGACTTGAAACCATAAGACTACTAATCAGTATTGCAGCAACTAACGGTTGGGAAGTACATCATTTAGATGTAAAAACAGCCTTCCTACATGGTGAGTTAGAAGAGACGGTTTATGTTACACAACCTGAGGGGTTTGAAGTAAAGGGAAGTGAAAAGAAAGTGTACAAGCTGCATAAGGCGTTGTATGGTCTGAAACAGGCACCAAGGGCCTGGAATACAAAACTAAATCGTATACTACTTGAGCTGGGATTTCGGAAGTGCTCTAAGGAGCCCTCAGTCTACAGAAAGGCCGTGAAGCAACATATATTAGTAGTGGCTGTTTATGTGGATGATCTATTTGTTACAGGAGCAAGCAAGTACGTTATAGATTAGTTTAAAAGGGAGATGGCATTGCAGTTTGATATGAGTGACCTTGGGAAGTTGAGCTACTATCTTGGTATAGAAGTGAAGCAAGAAGAAAGACGTATAACACTAAATCAAAGAAGGTATGCGTTAAAGATATTAGAGGAGAGCGGGATGCAGAACTGCAACAAGACGCATACACCTATGGAGGTTGGAGTAAAGCTAGCAAAGTCAATACATGAAGATGACATCGATGCTACAAGCTACAGGAGGAATGTCGGATGCTTGAGGTACCTTCTGCACACGCGACCAGATCTCTCTTATACAGTGGGAGTGTTGAGTCGCTATATGCAGAATCCGAAGACATCACATGGAGCTGCGATGAAGCATTGTTTGCGATATCTTCAAGGGTCAACCGCATTGGGTCTGGTCTTTAATCAGTCAACTCCGGAGATCCCAAGACTTATTGGCTATAGTGACAGCAGCCACAACATTGACGAAGATGATGGTAGGAGCACTGCAGGTCATATTTTCTATTTTGGAGATAGCTTGATTACTTGGTGCTCGGGAAAGCAAGAAACAGTTGCATTGTCGTCATGTGAGGCTGCGTTTATGGCAGGGACAGAAGCAGCAAAGCAGGCCATCTGGTTACAGGAATTGTTGAGTGAAGTGACTGACCAACCGGTGGAGAAAGTGATAATAAGAATTGATAACCAGTCTGCAATAGCGCTTACAAGGAATCCGGTATTTCATGGAAGAAGCAAGCACATACATGCAAGGTTTCATTTCATCAGGGAGTGTGTCGAGAGAGGCCAGGTAGACGTTGAACCTGTTTCGAGTGATATGCAAAAGGCGGACATATTAACCAAGGCTTTGGGAAGACTTAAGTTCGCAGAGATGAAGGAGCTTATAGGAATGCAAGACTTGACAGAAGAAGGTTTCAAGCTTAAGGGGGAGACTGTTGGGATAAGCTTGAAAGGAGAAAAGAAAGTTTGAGGACTAAGCAAGAGATCTAATCCTAACCGAGTTATGGATATTAGGAATCATAATATGTTAGGAGTTATCTACATATATTTAGGAGTTATCTATATGATTACCTATTAGGATTAGGTTATTGAATAATCTTATATAAGCATATGTCGAGGCATGATGTATGTCGTGGGATTTAAGATTGTGAGTTTGTGTGTGGCTTTAGTTTTTGAGTCAGTTTTCTAAAGCTTAATAAAGAAGAGTTAGTTCTTTATATCTAAACTTTCAATCTCTGATTCTATAAATTTACCTATCCCTTGTTTCCACAATGTGTGATCATTCTTGAGATTTAGAATATTGGGGTCGCAGGAGACACTCCTACCCCTCTGCCTCTCAAGAAATCATTTAAATCTTTTATAACATAAACTTAGATCTCTGAGATGCCGAAGAGAGAAGGAAGGGAACCAGAAACACACAGACTTTTTACCTTCCAGAATTGTAGGAGGATTCCGATCCAATGATTTCCAAGCCCCAAGACAAGCAAATAAGTCAGTATTAGTATTGGAGGTCAACTTTGGTTCCTTCAAACAATCTTAGCTAGTGTATATAGGTGACAGGTTGATCCACTTTAGCATCTTTAGTACTATCTGCAATTAGTAAATCTAGAATGGTGCTAAAGAGTGGTTAGACAATCAAATATAAATCTATATCAATGTCCCTATTTAATACTTATGTGAAAAATAATTTTGAAATTTTTTTAAAATAAAAACCAAAATAAAAACACATATTAGTAAACTCCCCCCAGACTTAAATTACACTGTCCCAGTGTAACACAGCCGGAGTGAGGTAAATAAAATAAATCATAATAAATAAATAAATATAACAAGATAGAACGATTTAACCTGATCGACAAGGTGTCGATCGATTCGTAGGGGTGTACGTCGATCGTTATTGATGGTCGTGTGGTGTCGAGCGATATTAATGGTACTTGTCGGTCGACGGAATCATCATTCTACTCGGATCTGATAAAACTGCAAAAATAAAAGTAAAAATGAAAAATAAAATAAAAGAAAAAGAAAAAGAAAACCTAATAGTGGGTTGCCTCCCACTCAGCGCTTTGTTATAGTCATTTAGCTTGACTGTGGTAGGTGTGTGACTCATGGGGTGCAGTGGGGATTGGTGTTTGCTGGTGGGCAAACATTTCCCTCTTCTTTGGATTCAGCAGCAGTGAAGGTTCTTGTGGCATCATCTGATCTTGTCCATCTAGGATATATCTTTGCTAAATCTGCTTTGATGACTTGCAACCATCTGTCCAAAGCTTCCATGTCAAACTGATGCTGGCAGAAATCAAATCTTGAATGCTCAGGTAGTTCTTCATGTTGATCTTTGTCATGCTGGTCTTGAATCTGCTGATCTTGATCTGCCAAGGTCTCGGTATCGATTGATGCTACAACCTGTGCGTCGGTCGTTTTGCTGAGAGTTGTCGGTCAACTCAGTATCAACTGTGTCGATCGATTCTGAGCGTTGGCCTTGGTACTCAAGAGTTCTCTGCATATTGCGTATTTCATTCTTCAATAGACCAGTAGCGCTGCAAAGGTTGGTCACTCTTTCGTTGAGAGTGTCGTCAATGTCGCCACTTCTCCCAATAAGTCTATCTTCCATCGCGTTCATAGCTTCATACAGCTCATGTTTGATCCGGTCAACTTCTGCTGTAGTGCATGCTCTTCGCTGGTGGTGGCTCGATGTCGATCAATATTGTTCGAGGTCTGTCGATCGATGTCGAATTTCTGTCACGACGACCAAGATGATCTTGAACTATGCTCATGTCTTTTTGTAGCTCTTCAGCTGCCGTGACAGTGTATCCATGTATCGCATGATAGGTGAACTTAAATGATCATGCTTCTCTTCGTATGCTCTCATCCTATCTTCCAGTGCTGCGAACCTTGTGTCGATCGACGGTGAAAACTATGTGTCGATCAATGGTAAAGTAGCATTCGGAGCCCGATCTTCCTTGCGAATTGATGCTAGCTCTTCCTGTAGAAGATCGATCCTCTTGTTTAACCATTCTACATTGTTGTTGAGAGGGCTGTAGACGTCTCCAATCCGTGTATTGATGTAAGCAATCTCCAATTCATCTCTCTTAGGTGATGAACATTCTGGTCGGTTCTTGGATGTAGTCTTGCCGATGTCGACCGATGGTACATGTACTGTGTCGATCGATGGTGATGGCGTAGATTCCTTCTCAAGCGTGGTTAATATGTTGCCAAGTTCCATTCTTATCTCAGCTATATCACTTTGGAGATCCTTGTAGCTGATATCCAAAGGTTGGAAAGTGTCTTCCACCAATGTGTGCATGTCTGCCTCAAGGTGTGCCTGAGCTCTCCAAACATCAGTCACCATATCATCTATCTCCTCTCTACTGTAGGGTACTGGTGGTGGTCTGTATGCATGGTGAGGGCGTACGTGTTCTGGAAGGCGTAAGCAACCTATGTGAAAAAGAGATGCTGCTCTTTCCAGAATTCTCCTTATGTGCTCCTTGTTAACAGGGATGATTTCACCATCAACTCCTCTAGCATGTCCAAACTCATCTCTGTAGACACCATATTCATCCTTTGCTTCCCACTTGAATCTCCTGGATCCATCAGGATTAAAGGCACGTCGTCCAAACTCCAATCGTCTGTCGAGCGATCTGACTCTTGCTCTGTCGATCGATCTGGGATACTCGTCGTTGATCGATGGCGATGAAACGATGTCGATCGATGGTGAACTCCTGGGTTGACCGAAGCTTTGAGGAACTGTATCCTCTCCCATGGTGACGTGGTGGTTGTCCTGGACGTGAGCTAGGATGTCTGGATGGCCACGTTGCTGTGTGAACAGGTTTTCTGGTCCATTAGCAACTTGGAGGATGTCTGCTATGTCTTCTCTGGTTATGTGCAGAACTCTTCCATCCATTGCTCTTGCATAGCCATATGTGTCCCTGAAAATTCCAAATTCATCAGGTGTTAGTGAAACATTCCTAATATCATAAGGATCATGAAATCAAGATTGAGCTCTGTTGAAGGCGTCGATCGATGGTGATGTGGTGGTGGCGATCGATGGTGCACGTCTAGCTGCATGGTTGGATTGATTGTGCATGGTGTTGCAGTCCTCCATTGGTAAGTTTCTGAATGCTGGAAGCTGCTGGGTATAAGTTGTTGAGGTTTGAATTTTCGTGGCTGGTGTTGTCAACCTTATATACCCATGTGTTGTCCTAATCGGTGAAATTCCGATATTTTCCTTTAAGTCGTCCAGGTTAATATCGATCGATGTGATGCTGGTGATGTCGATCGATGGACGATGTCGTTTTACTGGATGAAGTAGATAATCGATCGATGGCGGGCGCTTGATGTCGATCGATTGTGGGAATCGATTTGCAAATCTATCATCCTCCAAGTAGTTTTTCCAAGCTCTCTCTTCCCAATAATCTTCATCATATTCTTCACTGTGATCTCCACTGTGAGAAGAGTTGGCTATATCTACTGCAAAACTCTCATGAAATACGCTATCTGCCCAACTCCTTACTGAGTAATCATCTTCTTGTCTGATGGATGTGATGGCAAAATTCGGGTAGCAATGATTTGGTAGATCGAGTTCATCATCTGGTGGGTCCTTGTCGATCGATAGTCCATGGTGGTTGTCGATCTCCTCTGACTTGCTGGTGTCAATCGATGAAGTTAAGGTGCTATCGATCGATCCCGAGTACTCTGTCTCGTACTCGACTTCACAATGACAAACTGCAATGATACTAAGATCATCTTCTTTTACCACGGTTTTGGCTGGTGGTTTGCCAAGCTTGACAGGGTCGTAGTGGATCTCTGGATCTATCATAGTCAAGCACATCCTGTTGGTGTTCATGTCACATATGGCTCCTACTGTAGCCATAAATGCTCTTCCAAGTAAGAGGGAAGAGTTCCAATTTAGCTTGATGTCAAGGACATGAAAATCCACAGGGACGATAGCATTACCAATATGTACTTCCAGGTCTCTGATGAAGCCTCCAGAGTTTTTCTGAGTGTAATCCACGAATGTAAAGATCTCTGGTGAAGGCTCTACTTGCAGACCCAGATGGTCTGCCATGACCCTTGGTAAGATGCTGACTGATGAACCAGTGTCACAAAGTGCATGAGGAAATTCAATCCCTTGTACTACACAGGGTATTGCAAACTTCCCAGGATCACTCTTCTTCTTCAAAGTAATTCTTTTCCTCATATCTTCTCTGACATTGTCAAACCTTCTTCTAATGTCATTTTCAGGTTCCCTTGTTTCTCTGAAGAACATCCACAATCTGCTTGTGAAGTAAACCTCCTCAAAGGGTTCCTCTAGTGGGATTTTGATAACTCTTTTAGTGAAACCATCAATCTCTTTCTCATTAGCTTCCCTCTTGAGGTTCTTAGGAGTCTTCTCCCTCCTACTCCTTAACCTTCTTCCTTCAGTTCCCTCTTATGTAGGTGTAGTGTCTGAAGGGTTACCAGTAGTCTCTGTAGGGTTAGCTTGTGGTTTCGGTGTGGGTCTGAGTGCATTGATTTGGTTGTTGTCTATCGATGGTAGTTGCACTCGGTAAGTGAGAGGTGCGTGTCGATTGATAGGTGGAGAAAAGGGTCGATCGATACGTTTCTCATCTTTGTGTCGATCGATGAGTGGCTCGCCTCGTCGGTCGATATCTTCGTAGGTGTGGGTGGGTGGGTGAGGATGCGAAGCTGCGAATTCAGCATGTGTCAATATCCTAACCGCGTTGCAATCTGCAGTCGAATCCGGACATATGACATCGTCGATGTCGATCGATGTGGACTAGATGGTGTCGATCGACACCATTGTGATCCACCGAAACTTAGTGAACTTTCTACTTCAAAGTCTCCTTCTTGTAGCTTCTCATGTTTCACCACTTGCCAGAAATCATCATCTATAATGGCATTCACGTGGTGTTTCCTACTTCCTTCCCCTACTTCCTTAGAAATTCCAATTCTCCTGATAGAGTCTTCAGTCTGGACAATCTGTGTCTCAAGTTTCTTAACTTGAGTGCAAATAGTGTCTATCCTTGTGGTCAGATTGTTGAAGACAGAATCAATCTTCCCATTGAAGTCTACTGTAAGCTTCTGCTGACCTTCTAGAACTCTATCAATCATGGCATCAAACTTACTCTCCTGGGTGGGTGGTGTTGGGTTTTGGTAAGCTGAGTTGCCGTAGTTCCTTGTGTTGGTGAAGGGTTTCTGATACTGTGAACTCTTGTTGTAGTTACTCTTCTGACCACTGCCAAAAAAAATTATGTTTCCACTCTCGTTTCCATATCTCTGAAATCCAGTACCTCCAATGTAGTTCACATCTCCCTCTGTATCATCTTCTCTAGCCTCTCCTTCTTCAGCTGAGCAGACTGGCTGCCCCAGAAATGCATGT
This sequence comes from Raphanus sativus, assembly GCF_000801105.2. Taxonomy (NCBI): domain Eukaryota; kingdom Viridiplantae; phylum Streptophyta; class Magnoliopsida; order Brassicales; family Brassicaceae; genus Raphanus; species Raphanus sativus. Next base: position 11,327,886 of record NC_079512.1, on the reverse strand, counting down.
AAAGCATCTATCTTGGCTCTGACTTCATTCATCTGGTCTTCACCTATGGCTGCAACCGATTTCTTCTTGTCAGAGTCAGTGTTCTTGGTGCTGCTGCTGTTGGCTAGGTTCTCAATAAGTCTCACAGCCTCTATTAGATTCCTGGTGTTGAAGTTCCCCTCGCTAGCAGTATCAAGAGCCATCTGATACCTCAAGGCGATACCTCTGTAGAAAGTGCTTAGCAGCTGCACTTCACTGAATCCGTGGTGTGGACAGTCTCGCTGGAAGAACTTAAATCTGATCCACGCGTCTTTAAAAGTCTCACCAGGCTTTTGCGTGAAAGTGGCGATTTTGCTCCTTAAGTCTTCAGCGCGTGCCTCATCAAAGAAATTACGCAGGAAGGCGTTCTTGATGTCGGCCCAGGATGTCAGTGATCCTGTAGGTAGCTGCTTGAGCCAGTGTGAAGCTTCTCCAATCAGTGAGTATTTGAAGAGCTTGCAGAGTAGGTAGTCTTCAGGGACTCCATCCCTATGAATGGCAGCGATAAGATCCTCGAACCTCTCCAGATGGTCCATAGGATGCTCGTGTGATAGTCCAGAATAAGATATCTAAGACACGAGAGAGTAGTACTGAGGCTTGAGCTCGAAGTTCGGCTTCTGAATCTCTGGAAGTCGAATAGCTGATCTGTTGGTGTAGTACTCGTCTGGACGATTGTAGTCTGCCAACGACCGTGTTTGAGCTTCTCCTGTAGCCTCAGCTTCAGGCTCAGGGATTATGTTTCCCTGTTCATCTAGCTTCTGACCCGTTGCATTACACAGATGACCATCTTGGTCATACAGGTTTCCATTCTCGCCCTGCGTGAAAATAACAATCGCGACCATGCTTTCGCGGGTTAGTGTCGATCGATGTACGGTGTGTATTAACGATCGATGTGGATCAGCGAACGGTATCGGTCGACGGTGCTGTCTGAGTGTCGGTCGACGGTTGATCGTGAGTATCAGTCGACGGTACTGCGGTTCTGTCGATCGATGAGGAGCGTAGGTCTTTGCGGATTAAGCGTTCCAATTGTGCAGGATCCTCTGAGAATAATAGTTGATTTTCCCTGTTGCTTCTGGTACTGCTGGGCATGTACCTGAAAAGACAAGAAAAAATTTTAATCAGAAAGGGGGTAAAAAGAAAAACCTAAGATTAATAAGACTAAATCTAATGGCGATCAAAGCTCCCCGGTAACGGCGCAAAATTTGATAGTGCTCAAATTACCCAGTAAAGCTTACTCTCTCAAATAAGAGGTACAGCTGTAGTACTTAGGGATCGAATCACGAGGAGCTAGGGAACCAATTAAATATAATCTACAAATCAATCCTAGGTGAAGTTGGTTTTAATGATAGAAATATAAATAGCAATTCCTAAAATGAGCAAGGTAGTTGCTCTAACTAACAATATGATGGGTTGTTTAAATGTGATAAAGAGTGCTAGACTTAGGGCTTTTATTCAGAAATGAAGATTATAATATCTATAAATGTCTAACAAGTTGCTTGCATGATATATTAGAACTCAGTCGCTTAATCTCAGTGATGTCTCACTGGTTAAATAATCTAGATCTCTGGCCTCAACTGTCGTATGTTGACACAGAAAAAGAGTCGATTGATATCCTTTAGAGATATCGAGCGATGCACCTTTCGCTCGGCGATCGATTTACCTGTCGGGATATCGATCGACGGCTTCTAGATATGCCTAGGCGCGAGCAGATAATGAATACTAGATCTCAAGGAGGGCAGTTAGCTCTTCTCCAAAAGATACTAGTTCAAATAGATAATTCAAGATTATCAGAGATCCTAGTGATCTATGTTCTAGTTAGCTACTCTAGAACAAGCTTAGGATGCAATCTATCTGATGAATATCACAACTTAGCAATTATAGTTTGGGGCTAATCTCACAAACCTATTTAAACCCTAGATCTAACAAATAGACTACTCAGACATAGCTAAGCAATTCATGACAATGGATAGATGAAATAATTGCATAGATAGAATTGAGTAGAAATACAAAAGGAGAATAGAAATCTCTCCAATCTCTCAAAAACAAATAAATCTATAGTCTCTCTCTCACACTCTCTGCTTTGCCACTCAAGACTTGTGTTTCTTTGACTCCTCAAAGCTTGCCTTCAAAAACACTTAGCAGGAATACTTAAGCATTTCCATTAGGTTAAAAACTCGCCAGGGGCAATCTTGTAATTTGGTGAAGTCTTGGTGAAGTAGTCGGCTAAACCATTTCGTCCTCGATATCGATCGACAACACTGATGTGTATCGATCGATTATAATCTTCTAGTACGCGGATCTTCTCAGCTACATCGATCGACAACTTTGGATGAGTATCGATCGATTCTAATCGCAATGTTGATTTCCGACTTGAACAACTCGGGTATATCATCTCTTGTACTCCAAAATACTCCAAAAACATCACTTTCTCACAAAATGCTCCTAAACCTGAAAACATACCTAACATGCTAGAAAACAGATTAAATATATAGTAAAACACTAGTATACCATGGTTAAAAATGGGTAAAATCCATGGTATATCACTGCAAGCGACAATTTAGGGAGACCTTTTCTACAATCAGGGTAGATTGGTTTATTTGCAACATCTAACATTTCAGAAAATCTTTTTGCTTCCAAGTTAGGTTCTTCAACATTAAGAGTAGTTTGATCAGCTATTGTTGTAGTTGTTTCTAAAAATGCATATGCAACCATATCGTCATTCTTATCATAATATACCCTCGACTCTTCATCATTTTCATTATACAACTGAATTGGTTCTTCGTTAGCAGCCGTAAAATTACTACTACTACCTTCATTTCCATCATGACCATCTCCACGTCGTAACCCTATATAGTAATTTGGTGTAAAATCTCGATTTACTAAATGGTTCCATACAGTTTTACTACGGGCAAATTTTGTATTCTTGCACTTCCGACATGGACATAACATCTTACTGGTTTCTTGCATGAGCGGTGTAGAACCAGCTTGGAACATGAATATCTCTGCACCTTTGAGAAATGCATCTTTCACTCTCCCGTCAAATCTTTGTGCGTGTACATCCAACTCTATAACTCGTATAAACTACCCCCATACATTTTTTTTTTATGTTTCACGTTTTTGATCTCTTTTTTTGTGTGACTTTTGAAATGATAAAATATCATATTTGTAGGAAAGTCTCGAATTTAGGTTGACAAAATCTTACAACCATTTTACAACTACAAAATTTACAACTTTATAAGTTCCAGTTTACAAATATTCTACAAAGCTTACAACAAAACTAGTTTGGTATAGTCCACTAAAAACATATTTTCACCAACAACTTAACTAAATAGTTGTTAAAGAGAAGTAAAATATAATTGTTGTAAATTGGTTGTTCTTTTACAACGTTACTCGCTTTCGCTTACGTTGATTTTACGAAGAAATGATTTACTTGTACGTTTACGTTGATTTTTGACGAATTTCATTTCGATGTAAATGCGACGTTAACTTCTCGTAATTTTATGGCTCAATATTTTTGACGTTAATTTTTCGTAGTAATACCAATGTTTTCTTGTAGTGTATGCAAACTATCATTTTGAATGTTTATATGTAGTATAAATACATTCATATATAATTTGGTGGAAAATATAGTCAAAATATTATTGAACTATAATGAGACACTCAACACAACATCGAGTTAATTTTAATTACCAGAACCACCATCAAAACATATGTTTCGACATTAATATGATTGTTAGATTGATTGTATACATTTATAGGATTGCTAATTATCAACTAACTGTATATTCTCCACCTGACCCTCAAACTCATAAATTTTGAGGGCTTCAATACTTAAACCTCATTGGATAATATGCTAGAATAAATTCACGGAAATTTTTACTCAAAGCATCCCTTCGCATAAACTGTACCAACTCAATAGGAGGATTTTAAAGGATGGGAGAACAATATTTCCTCTTTTACAAAACATAGTAAAGGCCGAGGTAGATTAATTTTTTGGTTTTCCTATTATTTCACCGTACCACATATGAACTTTACAAAATTTACATGCATTTAAAAAATCACTGTCATCTTAAGCTATAATAATTATTAGAAAACATTAATATAAGAGAATATTATTTGACAGCATATAACATATGGTTAAAATATCGTCAAGAAATGTGTTAGAAACCACTTGACTTCAATCCAGAAAGAAGGGGATCAGGCTTTCGACGACGGTCTTTGTATATGGTTCGAGACTCAGCAATAATTGTGATTACCAAATCACCCAATGTTATGTTTTAGTTAGAAAATTTATGCTTTGTTTTCCTAAAAATTCTTCACTAAACAGTAATATCTATTGTAAAACAGTCTTTGATTTTATTACAATTTCACATTCATTTTTAAAAAAAAATCATGTATTCTGTAACCGAGTTTTCAGTTTGTATATCGTGAAAGAGATGCATGACATGACACTAATTACCAAGTAAAATAGCCAAAATTGTTGTTGCCTATTCATAATCATATAAAACCCAACAATCTGATTTTATTTAAAGAAATGATATATATAAGACTTCTATGTTTTAAAACCCAAAATGATTAGATTTTTGCTACTTAAAAAAATATTCCTACAATCAAATGAGAAAACCAACACAATATTGACAACAATATGAGGTGGAAAGGGTTTACCCTGACAAAGAAAAACAACCAGCTTTTTATGGTCCGACGGTAGATGCTTTGAAAGCTTTTTGTTGGCAGGTTAAGTGCCCACCAAAGATAAAGCACTTTCTTTGGCAGATTGTATCAGGGTGTGTCGCGGTCAAAAAGAATTTAAAATCCCGGGGAATGCAAGGAGAAATTAATTGTGATAGATGTGGGTGTGCTGAGGAATCTTTGAATCATGTATTTTTTGAATGCCCTCCAGCGCGGCAAATATGGGCATTATCGACTATACCAACAAATCCAAACGTTTTCCCCTCGGAATCATTGTTTACTAATATGGATCATTTATTCTGGAGAGTTCTACCCAAGATGAATGATCATCAGTTTGCATGGATACTATGGTATATCTGGAAAGCAAGGAACAACAAGGTTTTTAGTAACCTGGATGTGGATGCCAGGGATACACTGACGTTGGCTGAAACGGAATCTACTATGTGGGCTGCGGCCCAAGATTTGAGTATCCGACAATCCATACCACCGCAAGTACATCCGCCTCCCTCAATTCCAGGGAGATGGTGCTTCGTAGATGGTTCGTGGAAGGATAAGGACTCTTTCTCGGGACAAGGTTGGTTCAGTACTCTGGAGGGTTATGAGGGCTTAATGGGGGCACGAAATGTTCGGGCAAGTATGTCTCCCCTGCACGCGGAGGTGGAAGCATTGATTTGGGCAATGGAATGTATGAGGAATTTACGTCAGTTTCAGGTTACGTTTGCAACGGATTGTTCTCAGTTGGTGAAGATGGTTTCAGAACCAGAAGAGTGGCCGGCGTTTGCAAGTTATCTGGAGGATATTAAGAGTCTACAAAGTAGTTTCCATAGTTCACAGCTCATTCATGTACCAAGGACGGCAAATACAAAGGCGGATCGTTTAGCACGTAGTGCCAGACAACAATCGACTTTTGTCATTCACATGGATGCCGAGCTACCAGTTTGGTGTACAGAGTCAATATGAGTCTGTATGTTTGATGACAAAAAAAAAAAAAAAATTGACAAGAAAATGGCAAAATATATAACGAGGTAATCTCTTTTATAACCTTCTTACTTTGATTTTGGTTCAAGTAAACAATTTCTTTTAAAAATCAACTCGAAAACAAGTAGGAACTCGGAGAAAATGGTGGACGACTTATATGTGATCCTACAGTGTAGAGCCAAATCTCTGTATATCTATATATCAGGTTTCAGCCAGACGACGATATTTTTTCCTAGATGTAATGTCTGTACAGCCATCTCCACATTTAATAGAAACCTCATGCCCAATGGTGACTTGTACAATGAGCCAACCAAATATTAGTGCATAACTATGGAACACTTCCTTTTCCGAGCATGGGGATAAGAAAAATGGCAGGACTCATCATCCTGAATCAAGCTCTCCCAGAAACAGGAATCTCAAGTCAAAACGAGATAAACACCAATATGATAAACTCTATTAGAAGCCAAGAAAGGAAGCAGGAGGAAAGAACCATGTGAAATAGCACCATTGACGCATAGACAAAGCCAAAGGAATGGGAGTACCATCATGGTCATACATAGGGCTGGACAAAAAATCAGAACCCGAAAAGCCGAACCGAACCCGATCCGAAAAAGTAGCACCGAACCCGAACCGAAATTGATTAAATATCCGAACGGGTTCAAAATTTCGGTATTTAAAGAACCGAAACCGAACCCGATCCGAACCGAAATATTTTGGGTACCCGAATGTATCCGAAATAAATTTATATACTTAAATATATACATTATTTTTATATATAATGTATATTAAAAATATTAAAAATATATAAGATACCTTTAAGTTTTCCAAAATACTCGGAAAATATATGAAAATAATCAAAAGTAAATGTTTAAAATAGCTAAAATATACTGAAAACACCAAAATAGTTAAATATCTATTGATTCTTTATCCAAATATTCAAAGAAAACCAATTTATATGTTAAATTAAGGTATTTTGACATATATGTTATGAAAATTTATATGTAATATATTATATTTCTTATAGATTTTGAAAATTTAAAGTATATAATAAATTTTGAAAATTTAAAAACATTTTAAATGGGTTATCCGAACCCGAACCGAACCCGCAAAGATCCGAACCGAACCCGAACCAAAATTTAGAAATATCCGAATGGGGCTGAAATCTTTGACCCCGAAAACCCGAAACCCGAATGGACTGAACCGAAACCCGAATGGGTACCCGAAATTGGTCAACTTCTAAGGCAGATGAGCCACTGTTTAAGTGGCCAAAAAAATTGAAAGTACCAGAGGTATTCCGGAATACAAATAGATTATGTGAGTTCCATAATACCCACACTCATAAGACGAAAAATTCCATCTAGCAAAAGATGAGGTCAACAAACTACTAAAGAAATGATATCTCTGGGAATTCTTCACCAGCATAGCCAAAACCTTCATCACAACAAGGAGAAGAACAATCAACTAGCTCGAATTACTCATGCTTTACCACCACATCATGATATACCAACATGATCTTGAGGAGCTCGGAAGTCAATGGCATCATGCATGAAGCTGATAAAGAGAGTACCATGAGCGCTAAGAATGGTCGAGATAACCGAGAGGCCAAGCGTCCAGTCCAATAGGATGGAAATGATGAGGTCACAGAAGCTGAAGTTATACTTGTTCAATGTGGTTAATAGGTCCGGAACTTGGATCTTAAGGTAATGATTTAACAAGGCCTGGCCCAATTGGAGACTGAAGACCAAACCGGCCGAACCAATCCATGCCAAGACCAAACACATCAAGTGCAAAATGGTCCAATTCTATTTTTCGGCCAACAAACAAGGAAAGAAGGGAATTTCCTTATTCACCATCAAAGATGAGATCACAACCTGTCCATGTTCATCTTCAGCTTCCCAACCGGCCTGTCAACCTTCCTAAAGTGGTGATGTGCATAAGCTAAGATAAAGAAACCTTTTGAATTTATTCAATTTTTTTTACTTACCGAGTTTCCTTTTCGGGTTTATATCTTTACTTTGTTTCTTTCTTTTCAATCGAGTAATAAAGAATGACACTTGTTGGTCACAGTTTTAGGTCCCAAAATTGAGTCTTTGACAAAGACTCTTTGTATTGTCTTTGCTATAAGTCCCCTAGAAGGACAAACCACATTAAAAAAACTATTGAACAATTTTCTTATTTTCATCAAATTAAACAAAAAATATTTTTATTTTTAATGATAAAATCTTGTGCTAAAATATAATTATAAAATAATATTATGATATTATTATTTTCTTACTCTTATTTCAATATCTAAATAAAACAGAAAATATTATATTTAAAAGTTAGACTAAGGGAAATATATTTTTGTTTTGATAAATCTGATTTCTATTCATATAATCTACTTTTTTTTTGTAAGAGATAAATATAGTTATGAATATTTTGGTATAAAATCAAATAAACCAAAAAAATCGATGGTATATAAAGCGAACCAAATTATATTAGATATGATTTAATATGGTAGCATTTGACCCGCATTTTTAAAACCATATTTTTTTCCTGAATAATTAACAAAAGTGTTTTTTTTAATTATAAATATATATATTGGATTTGGTTACATATTTTATTTTTCATGAAAACTTATTTTAATTTCAACATAATTACATTTTAAATGAGAAATAATTTTCTAAATTAAATAAAACTTATATAAATATAATATATGAAAATTAAATTAGTTAACCCGCCATTTTAACTTCTTTAGAATTATTTCTAAAAAAAACAAAAAAAAAATTAATATATAAAAAAAAATAACCTTTTTCTTAATCCTAACTGATATTTTCTAAAATATAGGGAAATTGGCATGATTTTGTTACATTTTAAAATGCTGAAACACTTATTATATATACTAGATAAATAATTATTTTTAAACAAAAATAGATTCTGTCTGATATTTTGTTTAAATTTATATATTAAATGATTAATATAAATTATAAAATAAGATAAGTTAAACAAATAGTCTGACTTTTAAATAGTAGATAAAAATAGGACCCTAAATTAATAGATTAAATAATCAAGAATTAAAATAATTTAAAAAAAAAAAAGAAAAAAAAAACTAATATTCAAGGATTTGTCAAAACAAGCTACATTTTGATAGGTAGTTATTATTTATTAAGAGTTACTTGTCACCAAAATTACAAAGTCAATCTATCCATGTGCCAAGTTCTCCGTAGGTTAACGTGAAGTCAAAATCTATCCATGTGCCAAGTTCTCATGTTATCGTAGGAAGAGACAGTCGTTACATAGCTTATACAGTGGTCAGTGGACATGAAATGAAAGACGTCACGTAGGTACGAATGTACGATGTCGATATATTTCCCATAACGTACTTTTAGCATTTAGTGGTAAGAAATGGAGGACGCTTTTTTCATCATCGACATATATTGGCCAAATATTTATTATCCATTGAAATTTACTTTTTCTGAGAAAGGGTTAATTTATTCATTGAAATTGTCATCGAGATTTTACAGATTACCTATCCAAACTGTAGCTTCTTAATCTTGTTTATTACGGTATGATTGTAAACTTTGTACTAATTACTTATAAATATTTAGGGAAATATTGTTGTAGGGACCTGGCGCCGAATGAAGCAATTAATGCTGGAGCGATTCTTACCGAAAGGTTATGAATAGATTTTTTACAAGATGTATCTCGATTGTGTTCAAAGAAACAGAATGGTGACTGAATACGCAGTTGAATTCTTGCGTTTCTCTTAACGCAATGAGTTAGGCGAAACAGAGAATCAAAAGGTGGCTAGATACATCAACGATTTAAAAGGTTCTCTCCAAGAAAAGATGGGTTTACAAACCGTATGGACCGTGCATGAAGCGTCCAGTCTAGCGATGAAAGCCGAGCTAATGGAGAAGTCATCACGAGGGTTTTCAACATTTAGAAGGAACACGGCTCAGACCAGTTTTGAGCCCACGAATGAGAAAGAAAATAGTGTAGCCAATAAAGACTCCAACCCGGGAAACAAAGGGGCTAGTAGCTCTAATGCGGTACAACAGAACAAAATACCAGCCCAGAGACAGAACAATTCTTATGCTAAGCCTTCCCTTGACAAGTGTTTTCGTTGCCAAGGACATGGTCATAAATCCAATGTCTGTCTAATAGGAAAACAGTCGCTATAATAGAAGAGCAAGATGAGGATTTCGCTGGAAATAAAGAATATGAGGTGATATACCATGGATTTTACCCGTTTTTAATCATGGTATACTAGTGTTTTATTATATATTTAATCTGTTTTCTAGCATGTTAGTTATGTTTTCATGTTCAGGAACATTTTATGAGAAAGTGATATTTTTGGAGCATTTTGGAGTACAAGAGATGATATACCCGAGTTGACCATTCAAGACCAAGTCGGAAGTCAACATTGCGATAATAATCGATCGATACTCATCCAGAGTTGTCGATCGATGTAGCTGAGAAGATCCGCGTACTAGAAGATTATAATCGATCTATACACATCAGTGTTATCGATCGATATTGAGGACGAAATGGTTTAGCCGACTACTTCACTAAGACTTCACCAAATTACAAGATTGCCCCTGACGAGTTTTTAACCTAATGGAAATGCTTAAATATTTCTGCTAAGTGTTTTTGACGGCAAGCTTTAAAGAGTCTAAGAAACACAAGTCTTGAGAGGCAAAGCAGAGAGTGTGAGAGAGAGACTAGAGTTTTATTTGTTTTGAGAGATTGGAGAGATTTCTCATCTCCATTTGTATTTCTACTTTATTCGATATATTCAATTCGTTCATCTATCTATTGTTATGAATTGCTTAGCTATGTCTGAGTAGTCTACTTGTTAGATCTAGGGTTTAAATAGGTTTTTGGGATTAGCCCTAAACTATAATTGCTAAGTTGTGGTATTCATCAAATAGATTGCACCCTAAGCTTGTTCAAGAGTAGCTAACTAAAATATAGATCACTAGGATCTCTGATAATCTTGAATTATCTATTTGAACTAGTATCTTCTGGAGAAGAGCTAACCGCCCTCCTTGAGATCGAGTGTTCATTATCGGCTCGCGCCTAGGCATATCTAGAAGCCGTCGATCGATATCCCGACAGGTGAATTGATCGCCGAGCGAAAGGTGTATCGATCGATATCTCTAAAAGATTATCGATCGACTCTTTTTCTGTGTCAACATACGACAGTTGAGGCCAGAGATCTAGATTATTTAACCAGTGAGACATCACTGAGATTAAGAACGGGTCTGATCAACCCTATTACATTGTCTGCACCTCGGGCCCTGCGTAAAGGCTATAAGTCCAAGAATTACGTGGGGACCACCGTACTAGTGCTACCCAAACCATATGTTAAAGACACTACGAGCTAAATACACGTAGGGGGCATGACGTACACTGCAAAGTACTGTAATCAGATGCTGACGGCTGATATGCAGGGAGAAAACGTGCGAAAATACTGGTTAGCACCAAAATTTAATACTTATCCAGACGTGGAAAGTACTGTAATCAGATGCTGACGGCTGATATGCAGGGTGAAGTCGCTCCGCGGGCAGGCCCACGCCAGACCACAGTAAGTCTGAGCGTGACCTTTTCTGCAGAAAGGTAGAGTGCAGCATTGAGATTCACGAGAGTGGCTTATACCTCCGGTTGGCAGAGTGTGGTTTCTCAATAACAGATCGGTAGTGGTTCCCCCATGGGGAGCACAATACGATCACAAACCTCCCATAACGCATACGGCCTCAGTGTCTATGACGAACCTCAGGGTTCAATACGGCCTCAGGGTCTATATAATAACCTCCGGGTTTAGTACGGCCTCCGGGTCTATAAAAAACCTCAGGGTTCATTGCAGCCTCCGGGTCTGTAAGGAATCTCCGGATTCTAGATCACCTCAGGGTAGATCAAGGGCCTTCGGGTCTAACTGATCCTCGGATCTAGTAAGAACCCCAGGGTTCAAGGATCTTCGAATCCTAAATACCAACCTTCGGGTTTGCTAAGAACCTCATGGTTCAAAAGCATCAACCTCCGGGTTCGAGGTATCCATAGGGTTTAATCATGGTCCCCGGATCTAAAGGTTAAACCCCAACACTCAGAAACCTCAGGGTTCAATGAGCAAACCTTCGGGTTCAATAAAACGGCCTTCGGGCCTAGGTAAGGGACCTCAGGGTTCAAGACCTTAAGAACTTCCGAGTTCTAAGGCTCAATAACCTCAGGGTTCAAACCAAGCTAGAACTCTATAGTTCCAAGCAAGGATCTTTCATTCCAAATTTAAAACTCAGGTTTTGAATAGTGGATTACAAGGTCTAACGCTTTTCTGATCATTTCAGGATTCAATCAATATACTGACAAGATCCAGGTCCTAGACGTTGATATCCATTCAAGAGGTCAACCCCTACAAGGATCCACTCCCTACAACAAGTCTATCTAGATACTCCCGTGTTCTAAAGATATGAAATGTGTTCAGCAAGGGCTATACCCCTGAATTATCGGCGCCACAAGAGGATCCCGATCCTAAACCCTGAAACTCCGCCCAGGAGACCGCGCTCAAAGGTCTTACAAACCATTCCGAACAAAAGCAAAGGGTATTATTCAACAATAAAATCCAAGAAGCGAACTCAACAGAAAAAGGCGAAAACGATAAGTATTATTATTATGCTATCAGAAGTCCTTATTCGGTTACAAAGTCATCAAAAGCCCGGGGAAAGAAATCATAGTATAGAATAATGTATAAACTAAAAACGCTTCAAGGCTTCGAATGATGCGGCGCCGGAGGAAAAGCATCAAGTCTACCTCTCTCATTCACCGAACCTTGGATGGGCCCTCCGACAGGTCCCTAGCGGTTGATATTCCTCTCCGACCACTCATTCACTAACTCCCAACGAGCTTGCTCACGAGCTCTCTGCACAGTCAAGGCTTGATGGGATAGTATCTCCTCGAAGCTAAATACGAAGAGAGAGGATTTCCTCGTGCAGAGAAACGCGCTGACGAGGACCAAAAGATCTGTTATTTCCTACGTTTCTCAGGATCGAGGAAGTCGCAGTTGGAGGGACAAAGGAAGGCGATACGTAAGATCGTCTCCAATAAGGATTGGCCCTACAATATTCGTTATATACCAATGATATTGAAGCTTCAGGAGTCCCACCTAAAAACCAGTAGAACAAAGAGTCATAATTAATCAAGAGATTGCTTGAAAGAAAGAAGAACTGTCTTACCCCAAATACGACTATGGCGCAAAGACATCCGGCTCCTCAGAAATAAAATCCAACGGTATCGCCTGGGAATGTCCCTTGCCAATTTCACCATAACCTCACCAGCCGGGAACACCGGTCGGAAGATCTCTGCAAAAGACATTACGTGAGGCGGAAGAGCGACACAAAGGTATATTAAAATATTGAAGGGGGCATACCAACGGATCGCCAAAAGAGAGGATAGCGTCGAGCACCATTAACTTTCATGAACACATATCTCCTATTCCAGAAGTCGTTTGAAGGGAAACTTCCCCGAACTCCCCCGGGAGGTTCATCTACCAAAGGTTCACCATCGCGAGACCAAATCTGACAAAAATTCTTTTTGTTCGATAAGGGAAGGAAGGAGTAGGAGTACAAAATTTCAGGTAGTCCGAAGGGGATACTGTGAAATTCACCCAACACTTGAATCGCCATCAGGGTACGCCATGTTGCCGGCGTGAACTACGAAGGAGAGACCCCAAAGTAAGACGCTACTTCCACAACCAAGGAAGGGATGTCCCCCCTAAAGCCTGCTTCTAGGTACGCCTCAAAGATGGCTATCTCGTCGATACCTCCGTCACGAGCGCGCTCGAATTCACTTGCACATCATAGTTCCACCGAGTCAGGAAGAGAGTACTTCCTACGGATCCCCATCAGATCTCCTTGCCTGATGTCTTATATCGGATCTTCCTCGCCCCCATCACCGAAAGAGCAGAAGCGACGCTGTCGCAAGGGATCCATTGGGAACATCTTCACTGCCCACTCTCGAAACCGCTCCTGGAGTCAGAATAGGCGAGGCGAAAGGATCACCGAACAGGTACCGAGGCCTAGCATGACCACCGACATAGGAAGCTGGAATTGCTTCAAAGGGGATCTGATCGTTCGACATTCTTCTCGAGCAAGGGTGATGGTTCTAACTCGGATCTATGTCATTGAAAGGTGTCGGAATATTCATATATATACCTGGAGGGATTTTCCATTTAATCACCAAAGGGGAAAGGAAAATCGGCAAAAAAAATGTTCATCAATAGAAAAAGGAAGGGAAGGGAAAAATCGAAAAATCTCCTATATTCCTCTTTCGGAAAATTTCCAAAACCGTGTCAAGGAGATCTCACCGTCAACGGCTATTGGCATAGCGGCTAGGGTTCTCCTCGTTTCCTTTTCCACGATAGGGTATCTACACTATGGCAGGGATCGAACCCTGCAAGATTATCCAAGAGCCTCGTAAAATCAGTATCCCATCTCACCAACTAAGGTCTCAGACTGAACCACTGCAAGAAGATAAGGTATCCAAGAGAAAACTACTAAGGCTCAAGAAATACATATTATCCCTTGATTTCCACGAGCAAATCAAGGAATAAGGGGCAAACTGTTGGGGAAAAATATACAGACATGAGTTTTCTCCAGCTTCTGGCTAAGTCCTCGACTTCCGGACTCTTGTTCAAGAAGAAACCAGGAACTGACCCCTGCCTTGGGTTCGACCCCTAGATCGGACCGACCCTTTGGAGCAAAATAGAAGTTTTCTACCCAAGGGAAAACTTTCATTTTTCCGATTATTGAAGAGTTCTATTACTTGAAGCCGACATCAACAACTATAAAAGGGGAGCCCAAACCCTAGAATAAGGGATCGACACTTCGAGACATAGATATTAGAGTTTAGGTGGCTAGAACTAGGGTTCATACACCACAAAACGTTGTAGTTCCTATCAATAACTCAATAACATCTTTTTGCTCTCGATTTACAACTCTTTCATACAAGTTCTCTAGTGTTCCGTAGTACTAAAACGATCCTACACAAAAAATACCCTAACATCTAGGATCTAGTCTATCAAATCTTCCCCACTACCTTATGAACCCGAAGGAGAATGAAATTTTAGGAGAACAGATTGAAGATTTGCTGAGAAAAGGATTTATTCGTGAGAGCATGAGTCCATGTGCCGTACCGGTTCTTCTAGTTCCTAAGAAAGGTAACCAGTGGCGGATGTGTGTTGATAGTAGAGCCATTAACAAGATAACCATTAAGTATCGATTCCCTATACCTCGGTTGGAAGATATGCTTGATGAGTTGTAAGGTTCTAAAGTGTTTTCAAAGATAGATCTTCGGAGTGGTTATCATCAAATTTGAATCAGGCCTGGAGATGAGTAGAAGACTGCTTTTAAGAGTAAAGATGGATTATATGAGTGGATGGTGATGCCTTTTGGGTTGTCAAATGCTTCCAGCACTTTCATGAGATTAATGAACCAGATTATCCGCCCTTTCATTGGTTCTTTTGTGGTGGTTTACTTTGATGATATTTTGATATACAGTAAAACCAGAGACGAGCATATGGAGCATCTGAAGCAGATTTTGCAGGTGTTACAAGAAAACCAGTTGTACATCAATCTAAAAAAATGTACTTTCAGCACCAACAAACTGTTATTTCTTGGATTCATTATTGGTGAAGAAGGGATTCAGGTTGACGAGGACAAAGTGAGTGCCATACGGGATTGGCCCACTCTTAAGTCAGTCACTGAGATATGTATTTTACATGGTTTAGCTACTTTCTACAGGAGGTTTGTTAGAGATTTTAGTACCATTACTGTGCCTATCACTGAGTGTTTGAAGAAAGGGAAGTTTCATTAGGGAGTCGAACAAGAAGAGAGTTTTGCTTTAATCAAAGAGAAGCTTTGTACGGCACCAGTAATAGCCTTGCCCGATTTTGACAAAGTGTTTCAAGTGGAATGTGACGCTAGTGGTGTGGGAATAGGTGCTGTCTTATCGCAAGAGAAGCGCCCGATAGCTTTCTTTAGTGAAAAGTTAAGTGAAGCTCGCCAAAACTGGAGTACGTATGATCAAGAGTTCTATGCGGTTTTTCGAGCTCTACGACAATGGGAGCATTACTTGGTTCAGAGAGAGTTTGTTCTATTTACAGACCACCAAGCTCTAAAGTCCAGAAAGTGATAAATAAGATGCATGCTTGTTGGGTAAGTTTTCTGCAAAAGTTTCCTTTCATTATTCAGCATAAGTCTGGGACACTTAACAAGGTGGCGGATGCCTTGAGTAGAAGAGCTTCCTTACTCACTATCTTAGCACAAGAGGTTGTGGGTTTCGAGTTTTTGAAGGAGTTGTATGAACGCGATGCTGAATTCGAGGAATTATGGGGAAAATGTAATGGGAAGCATCCTTCGGCAGATTTTCACATACGAGATGGTTATCTTTTTAAAGGAGACAGGCTGTGAATTTCTTGCTCGTCACTACGAGAAAAGTTAATTCAAGATTTGCATGGTGGCGGCCTTAGCGGTCATTTGAGAAGAGACAAGACCATTGCTAGCTTGGAAGCAAGGTTTTATTGGCCACATTTAAGGAGAGATGCGGATGCTATAGTTAAAAGGTGTTATGTCTGTCAGGTTTCTAAAGGACAATCTAAGAACACTGGTCTTTATATGCCATTACCGATCCCATATGATATCTGGCAAGACTTGTCCATGGATTTTGTGCTAGGCTTGCCTCGTACACAGCGAGGCGTTGATTTTGTGTTTGTGGTCGTTGATAGGTTCTCCAAGATGTCGCATTTCATCGCCTGCAAGAAGACCGCAGATGCCTCTAACATCGCCAAGTTGTTTTTTCGGAAAGTAGTACGTCTTCATGGAGTTCCTAAATCAATAATTTCAGACAGAGATACCAAGTTTCTCAGTCAATTCTGGATTACACTTTGGAGGATGTTTGGAAACAGTTTGAAACGAATTTCTACAGCTCACCCACAGACTGATGGGCAAACCGAAGTAACGAACAGAACTTTGGGGAATATGATTCTAAGTGTTTGTGGAGATAAACTGAAACAATGGGATCTAACTTTACCTCAAGTGGAGTTTGCTTACAACAGTGCCGTGCATTCAGCTACAGGGAAATCACCTTTTTCTTTGGTCTATACTTCTATTCCGAAGCATGTGGTCGATTTGGTTAAGTTGCCTAAAGCTCCAGGAGTTAGTATCTCAGCTGAGGCTATGGCAGAGGATATTTTAGCAACTAAAGAGGCCGTTCGAACGAAGTTAGAAGCAACTGGTCAAAAGAATAAAGAAGCAGCAGACAAGTGTAGAAGAGTCAAGATTTTCAAAGAAGGAGATGAAGTGATGGTGTTTCTACGAAAAGAAAGATTCCCGGTTGGCACATATCGCAAGCTACAGCCTCGCAAATATGGGACATTCAAGATTTTGCGGAAGATAAATGATAATGCTTATGTGGTAGCACTTCCAGAAGACATGAACATTTCTAATACATTCAATGTGGCTGACATCTATGAATACCATGCTGATGGTGTTCTTTATCAAGAAGAGAACTCGGGGTCGAGTTCTTTGGAGATGGAGGAGACTGACATAGGAGAATCTTAGTATTCATAATCTATTGTTTTCTAGAAGTTTTCCTTTTATTTGGTTTTCCTTTTATTTGGTGTTTTCCTTTTTATGTTTTAGACTATCTCTATATAAGAGCGTCTTAGGTTTTCTGTTTTAGACATTCTTATCATTAGAAGTTTCAAACTTTTATCTTTTCTGGTGGATTCCAGAGCTTTATTATTCAAGTTCTTGTTTGAGAACTTGATTTTGATCAAATGGTTAGTGTTTGCTAACCTTTGTGATTTCCGACTGCGTCATTTTAGGTCAAAAATCACTTTCCGCATAAAAACCTAATGTTTAAGCCGAAGAATTCCAGGCCTACTATTTGGTTATAAGAAATTTACGTTCACGTGCCAATCCTATATCCCTCGGTATCCCACCTTCTCTTTGCTGATGATAGTCTTCTCTTCTGTAAGACGGAGCTACATAGCTGTGAAGAAGTGATGAGAGTAGTCAGAAAATATGGACAAGCATCAGGCCAATATATTAACTTTAAGAAATCCTCTTTATTCTTTGGTAAGAGGATCAACGCAAATGTCAGACAAGAGATTAAAGATACACTTTAAATTCAGAATGAAGGAGGAATGAGGACATACTTAGGAATCCTAGAAGATATTAGTGGATCTAAATGCAAATTTTTTGCCTTTCTTAAAGACAAATTAATCCATAGAGTGAATGGATGGACAGGTATATCTCTCAAAAGTCGGAAAGGAAATTCTGATTAAGTCTATCTTGCTAGCTCTCCCGACATATGTTATGTATAGCTTCCTGCTCCCAATGGAGATATGTGAGAACCTAGCAAGCGTCATTGCACAGTTCTGGTGTAGCTCGAATCCACCAAAGAGATGAATTCATTGTGTAAAATGGTACAAGATTTGTTTGCCAAGAGAGGAGGGTGGGATTGGTTTTCGTATGATTCATGAGTTCAACCTGGCTTTATTAGCAAAACAACTGTGGAGACTAGTACAATACCCTGATTCGCTAGTGGTCCAAGTATTGAGGGGAAGATACAACAGATTAAGTTCTCCATTACGAGCAAGCTTTGTAAACAGCCCATCCTATGTGTCGACTAGTATAATAGTTGCTCGAAAGCTAGTGCTTTTGGGAATTAGGTAGAAGATACATTATGGATATGATGTGAAGGTGTGGGACGATCCTTGGATTCCCACAACACCAGCTAGTCCGGCTCGGCGTTTAGCTTTAGTGTTACACCCGAACATGAGAGTCACTAATCTTATCGATCAAAAATCAAAGGAATGGAATGTCAAATTAATTGAGGATTATATTAGCCCTACTGATATACTTCTCATAAGGATTCTTGCCATAAGCTTTGCTCATCGCCGCGATACTTTCTATTGGATTACTCTAGGAATGGTCAATACACAGTAAAGTCGGGATATTGGGTAGCTCGGAACTTATTAACGAAAGGAGAAGAAAATGAGGTACTGGAACCAAGTATCACAAAACTTCAAACCTTTGATTGGAAAATAAAAACGCCTCAAAAGATATGTCATCTTATATGGCAACTTATAACATGTCATGTGGCAGTTACGAGGAATCTAATAAGGCGTAATATTAAATGCGATGACTATTTTCCACGTTGTGGAGAACCAAAAGAATATGTCACCCATGCAATATTTGAATGTCCGCCAGCCCTACAGGCTTGGTCCCTATCAACAACTCCAGCAAGCCCAAAAACTTTTCATACACCAAGTATTTATTCTAATGTGGATTATCTCTTCTGGAGGAAGAATAACATTATCGAGCAAGAATTAGATATGGATCATTATCCCTGGATAATCTGGTATATATGGAAGGTTAGAAACGACTAACTTTTTAGGGGAGAGACATGGATCCAATGGAATTATTTCGTTACGCAAAAAGTGAATGTAAAGCCTGGTTTGATACAAATGAGATTGTGCCACCTACCATATAGGAACAAAATATTGAGGAACCCCAAGTCTTAAGCTTGGATAATATTTTCATACTAGATGGGTCATGGACAGCCACAGCACAGTTCAGCGGATGTGGATAGGTATGAATGGACAGCATTGGAAAGATTCAACTTATAGGAACACGAAATTACATTAAACGCGAGTCTACTTTGCACTCAGAAGTAGAAGCACTGAGATGGGCGGTGGAGAATATGCTTCAACATTCAACATGCCAAAGTTTTGGAACAAACTGCAAGGAGTTAATCGCCATGATTAAAAACTCTCACGCTTGACCAAGCTTTGCAAAAGAATTGGAGAAGATAAAGATTTTGCAGATATGCTTTCCTGACTTCAAGATCACGCATATTCCGATATGGTTATCTATACCACTTCAGATCTGAGTAATATAATAGCTGTTTGTTGTAAGAAAAAATCAAAATAATTGATCATCAACAAAAACATTTTATATTTATCTTAGAAGCACAAGTTGAATAAAAATGGCAATGCTATTAAAATTCACTATTAGCAGTTATTTTCAAGTAATTCTTTGAATAATTGATCAAATAAGAAAAGTTTAAAAATAGATTTCTAAATCTTTGAAAAATTGAGGTCTTTTAGTTAAAAGTTATTTTCTCATAACTAATTATATATTTTTCTTGAAAATAAAAAGAAAAATGAACTCATAAATTAATTTTTTTGTATGGATCACTGATAACAGTATATTGTCCAGACTAGGTTGTTTAGACTAGGCCTAGGCAAAAAAACTGGAACCAAAACCCAAACAGAATTCAAACCAAAATAAATTAAACCGAAATGTGATCGAAACTTCAAATATCCTAGCAGTTTTTATATTCATATATCTAAAATAACTTAGCGAAGCTAAAACCAAGCCGAGAACTAAATGAGTACCTAAATATATGAAATATTAGTTATATATACATATATTATAAATATATATAAAACTTAAAAATTTACTAAAAGTACCCATAAGTATTTGAAAAACCCAAATTATCAAAAATTATTTGAATTACCCGATATTATCTGAAAATTTCCAAATATTTTTATCCAAAATATTCCAAATAATTTGAACTATTTAAGGATTGTATCTGAATCATTTAATTACTCAATAATTCAACTGCAAAAGCTGATATTTTTTCCGAATGACCTGAAATAACCAAACCGAATCAAATGTGAAGTGAACTTTTCTGGATATTAGACAGTTCCTAATTTTTTTTTGAACCAATCTGAACCCGAAAATATACGTACCGATTTGAACCAAAAATTTTTTGGTTCTTATTTGGATCTTCTAGCCCCGGAGCCGGTCTTGACCCTATTGGTGTGAAACAATTGAATGGAGCCACCATCTCATGAGCCACCCAATTTTAAAAAAAATTGAAATGATATAATGTATAATAATATAAGATTATGTATAAAATGTAAGTTTAAAATTAAAAAAAAATAGACAAAAATAAATAAAAATGAAAATTTATTTGCACATGTAATAATAATTTAGATTAAATATTTTAAAATAAAATTATAATAATTTTTATATTATTTTAAGTTTTTTTTGTATACAATCCCTAAATTTTCAAATCCGGTTCTATATAGTCCACTACTCAAACTATTCGATACTAGTCGAAATATCCTACCCAAACTGAACTAATACCTGAAAGGACAAGACTTGGGTTCACCCCCTATGGTGAATCTTTAAATTCACCACCTCCTTAGTAACCAATCAAAATGCCAACTAGATTAATGATTAAAAAATATTAAATATTTTTTTCAAAACCAAAAAAAAAAAGTGTCAATTTTAATAATGCTAATGTCACTATCTAATCCATAAACTCAAACTCTATACCCTAAATCCAAATTCTAAACCCTAAATTCTAAATTATAAACCCAAACTTTATACCCTAAACCCAAACCATAAATCATAAACCCAAAAACCTGAACTCTAAACCCAAACCTATACCGTAAACCCAAATCCTAGACTCTAAACCCAAAACATAAATACAAAACCCAAACCCTATACCCTAAATATTTTAGATTAATATTGATGTTGTTCTTTTGAAATTTAAGGTTAAGAATTAAAGTTTGGATTTAGAGTTCATGGTTTGGGTTACAGTCTAGGGTTTGGGTTTAGGGTCTACGGTTTGGGTTTAGGGTTTATGGTTTGGGTTTAGAGTCTAAGATTTGGGTTTAGGGTCTAGGGTTTGAGTTTAGGGTATAGTTTTGGGTTTAGAGTTTAGATTTTGGGAGAATTACCAATTGTGACTCAAAACTTGGAGTCAAACCCAAAAGAGTACCCCAACTTGGGTCAAAGGCAAAAGTAACTTAAAAGGCTATTGAAATTACAACTATCTCCTTGTGAACAAACAAAAAAACGGATTTTTTTTTACGTTTCTACCCCTCGCAAGTCGTCTGTAAACAGACGACTTGAAAATAAGTCGTCCAGACGACTTTAAGTTAAGTCGTCTGGACAGTTATTCTTAAACATAATTTAAAAATTTTGTAGAAAATATTTTGATAAGTGAAAAATTGGAATTATGTAATTAACATATGTCTTAAGAGATATAAATTAATATATAACAAATTTCAATTGTTTTCAGCCCAGATGAGTGAAAGTAGTGAGTCATGATATTCTTTAGTTTATGTTTCATCAACATATGTTGTAGTATTGTATGTGTTCTTAGGGTTAGATTTTGGAAAGCATTAAAACCGTTTTTGAAAATTTTTAAAATTACCTAGGCGTGTTCGTTTCTGTGTATAGTAAACACTATTGAAGTATAATTTGATTTTATAACGTGGTTAGTAAGTTAATTTAGTCATTTTAGTTTAGGGGTTCATTTTAGGGTATTGGACGACTTAATATTTAGTCTTCTGTTCCCAGACGACTAAATATTAGGTCGTCTGATGTACATTATCAGCCAGAATAAGTCGTCTAAACCGGACCAAACCTTAAAGTTTACCAATGTACTTTTAAAGCTAACCGGATTATTTACCCAATATATAAGGTGATTTTTTTTTTTTTTTTCATTTTCCGCGAACAGAAACCCTAACAGTTCTCTCTCACCGGCGATATCAAAGGCGATTCGAATTCCCACTATTTCCGAACAACCATCGTTCTCAACGTCGGCTATCTATCTCACTTCATTCTCACCGTTGTCGCCGCAGCTTCTTCTAACCCTAGCGCCGCCGATTCCTCTAAACCCTAGCGCCCCCGCTTCCACTATTTCCGAACAAACCGTCGCCCTCGCCACCGTGCTCACCAACGTTCTCACCGCCGCTTACTCTAAACACTAGCTAGCACCGCCGTTTCTTCTAAACCCTAGCGCCGCCGCTTCTTCTAAACCCTAGCGCCGCCGCTTCTTCTCTGTAAACCGTAGCGCCGTTTCTCTGTAAACCCTAACGCCGGTAAGTCATCAAACTCGTGGAAAAGATGAACATAAAACGTTGTCTCTTTCAATTTACTCATTCTCACCGTTTCACGTTTATTTTTTCAGATCTATAACCACAATGACGAGTACTCGAACTCCTTCTGCGACTAATCAGGTCCGCTTGAAATTTTTCTACTGGAAGACTTGTAAGTAAGTCGTCTGGAAAGTCTTCAACCTGGACGACTTAGTACGTCCATTTGGAAGACTTTCCAGACGACTTAAATATAAGTCGTCAACTAAGTCGTCCAGTTGGACGACTTTCTAGACGACTTATATTTAAGTCGTCTACTAAGTCGTCTGGAGTAACAATTAAGGCGTGATTGATTTAGCTTGTGTTCTGACTTCTATTGTTGTCTTTGATTATTTTGCAGACAAAAAGGATGGATATTCCAGAACTCCCCCGTAGGTTATACACATTAGGGGAAGAGCCAGAACCCCACAATAGCATTTCGTATCATACGGATAACACGAAGTTGCATACTGCTCTTAGGGAAGCTCTCACTGATGCTGAATTTGAAGAGCTCAAGGAGTCGAGATTGGGAGTTTTCATCAAGTTCAAGGAGCAGGGATTTGGTTGGGCTTCAAGGCTGGTTCACCACTTGCTCGGTTTAAAGCTGGACATTAAGAAGAAGTACGAGATGTGGTGTCTCGTTGGTCCAGAACCTGCGAGGTTTTCACTGTTAGAGTTTGAAAACATCACTGGTCTAAACTGCGACTACATCGAGGACCTTGAGACACCAGAATGTGAAGTTACCCCACAGATGGTTTCTTTCTGGGAGATGATGGGAGTTCATCGGGAAGCTGGGCCAAGTACTGATCAGATAATAGCAGCACTGAAGAGATGCGGGGATTGGTCCAGGGAAGATCGCAAGCGACTCGCGTACCTTTCCATCTTCACTGGATTCATTGAAGGGAAAAAGTTCTCAAGCGCTACACGAGCTACTCTCGCAAGGCTAGTGATGGATTTAGAAAGGTTTGAGAATTATCCATGGGGGAGAGTCGCGTTTAAGGTGCTGATGGACTCTTTGTGGAACAAAGATATTACTGGCTGTTACACCGTGGATGGCTTTATACAAGTTCTTCAGGTCTGGGCGTACGAAGCTATTCCGGGATTGGGTGCTAGTATTGGTCTACCCAGAGCAAACAGTCCGTCTCCACCGATTCTGGCTTACGACGGCAGCAGAGGCCGCAGATTCATGAAAGCTGCTATCTTGAGTCAGGTACCTTTCCATCTTCACTTAATTAAGTCGTCCGGAAGGTCTTCCAGCTGGACGACTTAGTAGACGACTTATTATAAGTCGTCTGGAAGGTCTTCCAGCTGGACGACTTAGTAGACGACTTATTATAAGTCGTCTGGAAGGTCTTCCAGCTGGACGACTTAGTAGACGACTTATTATAAGTCGTCTGGAAGGTCTTCCAGCTGGACGACTTAGTAGACGACTTATTATAAGTCGTCTGGAAGGTCTTCCAGCTGGACGACTTAGTAGACGACTTATTATAAGTCGTCTGGAAGGTCGTCCAGCTGGACGACTTAGTAGACGACTTATAATAAGTCGTCTGGAAGGTCGTCCAGCTGGACGACTTAGTTGACGACTTATAATTAAGTCGTCTATTTAGTATTTTGTTTCAAATATCTAACTCGATTCTTCTTCTATTTACTGCAGACCCGCGTGATCAACTTTGTTGAGAAGGACATTAGTGAAATGTGGCCAAAATGGGACTCTGAGGTTGATGACGTGCCCGCGGAGAACATCATTAAAGTGATGTATGATCGGAGACCGTGGAAGTGGACCATGGATTGCTGGGAAGTCACTGGTACAAAACCCAAGTTTGTGACTCCATCGAAAAGAGCCAAAGAGATGGTTGTGGAGGAGGTGGAGGAAGACAATCAGAGACCTCGGAAGAAAGCTCGTAAAGAGGCTCCTAAAGAGGCTCCTAAAGAGGCTAGAGAAGAGGCTCCTACAGAGGCTACAGAAGAGGCTACAGAAGAGGCTAGAGAAGAGGCTAGTTGGGTGACCAGAGAGGAGTTAGAAAACATGTTCAAGGACTTAGGTGACATGATGAAAGAGGGGTTTAAGAAGTGCATCAGGGAGATTAGGAAGATCTCCGATAGATTGGAAGCTGTGGAGAAGAAGGTTGGTGTCACCAATCAGGCTACCCCTCAAGCCCCAGAAACCGGGGTTAGTAAAAAACACCCTACCCCACAAGCCCCAGAAACCGGGGCTAGTAACAAACAGACTACTCCTCAAAAGGATCAGCCTCCACTTCAAACCAATCATCCTACTCCTCCCACCAGACAGACTACTCCTCAAAAGGATCAGCCTCCACTTCAAACCAATCATCCTACTCCTCCCACCAGACAGCCTGCTCCTCAAAAGGCAAAGCCTACTCCTCAAACTAAACAGCCTGCTCCTCAAACTAAACAGCCTGCTCCTCAAACTAAACAGCCTGCTCCTCAAACGAAACAGCCTGCTCCTCAAACTAAACAGCCTGCTCCTCAGACGAAACAGCCTGCTCCTCAAACGAAAAAGCCTTCTCCACAAAAGAAACAGCCTTCTCCTCTGCCCAAAGAGGTTAATATCAAATCTTTAAGTCGTCTGGTCTTTGTATAGATTTGTAAATATATAAGTCGTCTGGAAGGTTTTCCAGCTGGACGACTTACAAATAAGTCGTCTGGAAGGTTTTCCAGCTGGAAAACCTTCCAGACGACTTATTTGTAAGTCGTCCAGCTGGAAAACCTTCCAGAAGACTTACAAATAAGTCGTCTGAACTCCAGCTGGAACCAAATCCTCTCCCAACTTTTATTTAAGTCGTCCAGGGTTAACTTGTTCTCTTTTATTGCAGAGATTGTTGCCGGAGGATACAGCAGATGAGGCGATCTCGGTATATAAGATCTTGCCGGAGGATAAAGCAGATGGTGTCACCTCCAAAGAGATTGTTCCTCTCACTTCCACTGACCAACCGAGCTTCGCTTCCAACGATCAACAACCGAGCTTCGCTTCCACCGATCCAGCTTCAGCTTCAGAACCGAGCCTGGTTGTATTGGACCAAACAGCTCCCACTGCTTCTGTGCGTGCAAGGAGTGAACGAACGAAGAAACCTGCTCCCACGCAGATATCTCCTTATACGGCAGAGAGAAGGAAACTCCTTAGAGTGGGAAAGTATAATCCATTTCCCACACTAAACAGACCTAAGATGAAGGAGCTCGCTGATTGGTTGAAAACTGATCCGTAAGTGATTGCTTTACCCATAATAGCTTGATTTAGTCTACCAAAACTGATTGCTTTTTTGTTTGCAGTGATTATTTCACTAAGGAAGAGGACAAACCACGTACATCACCAACTTGGTGGTATCAAAAACTCCGGACATCCAAAGCATGGCTGGAAGACGTAGTAAGTCTTCTGCTTATCTTTAAGTCGTCTGGTAACTTGTCTTTGTATAGATTTGTAAATATATAAGTCGTCTGGAAGGTTTTCCAGCTGGACGACTTATTTGTAAGTCGTCCAGCTGGAAAACCTTCCAGAAGACTTACAAATAAGTCGTCTGGTAACTTGTCTTTGTATAGATTTGTAAATATATAAGTCGTCTGGAAGGTTTTCCAGCTGGACGACTTACAAATAAGTCGTCTGGAAGGTTTTCGAGCTGGAAAACCTTCCAGACGACTTATTTGTAAGTCGTCCAGCTGGAAAACCTTCCAGACGACTTATTTGTAAGTCGTCTGGAAGGTTCTAACTTGTATTATTTTATATGCAGCATATAGATGCTTGGATGAATGTGCTGAGGCAGAGGTATAAGGAGAACCCACAATGTTTCCGGAGCGAGCGAATGTGCTTCCTGGATCACAACTTTACCCAGTCTTGGAGAGAACAGTATCTGGTCTTCAAAACATCGTCGTCTGATCACAATGGTTTAGGAAAAATGCTACCTAGTGGGGCGGCGAGTTTGTATGACGGATCAATGCCTTCATTTTGCCAATCAAACAAGAAGTGGGGGGGAGGACATTGATGATATCTATGCGCCACTGAACTTGGACAACAAACATTGGGTGGCTATTTGGATATCGATCCCTAAGAGGCACATAGTCGTCTGGGACAGCATACCTTCAACTACCATACCAGAAAGATGGGATGAGATAATGGAGCCTTTTCTCGAGATGGTCCCTTATCTGATTGTGGAGTGCGGAGACCAGATGCATGGGTTGGAGCGATACACTTATGAGAGACTCCTCAAAGATGTACCCACGGCCAACAATGGTGATTGTGGCGTGTACGCTGCAAAGTACATTGAATGTCATGCTCTTGGGTCCCCTTTAGCCCTAAAGACTTTGCTAGGTCCAATGCGAAGACTATGAGGGATACTATGGCTTGGCTATATGGACGGAGCTTGTTGATCAGCATCTGAAAGATAATGAGGATGGTGGTATGTTTGTAGGCATGTATGATTAGATACACAAATCAATTTGTATAGATTTTTTAACTTGTATAGATTTTTTAACTTGTATAGGTTTTTTAACTTGTATAGATACACAAATCAATTTGTATATTTGAACTATTTGTATACACAAATCTATTTGTATATTTGAACTATTTGTTTACACAAATCTATTTGTATGTTTGTGGGCATGTATGATTTATTTGATTTTCTAACTTGTATAGATTTTCTAACTTACAAATAAGTCGTCTGGAAGGTTTTCCAGCTGGACGACTTACAAATAAGTCGTCTGGAAGGTTTCCAGCTGGACGACTTACAAATAAGTCGTCTGGAAGGTTTTCCAGCTGGACGACTTACAAATAAGTCGTCTGGAAGGTTTTCCAGCTGGACGACTTACAAATAAGTCGTCTGGAAGGTTTTCCAGCTGGACGACTTACAAATAAGTCGTCTGGAAGGTTTTCCAGCTGGACGACTTACAAAAATACACTTGAAGGATAGTAGAAGGTAGTCTAAACACTGTATATTCTGAAAGAAAACCTACCCCTCACTGCTGTCAACCGCAGCTCTGAAAGCAGTGCATCCTTGCTAACAAAACTCTGGTTGACATAGATGCTGGTACAATCCGATTTTCCTCCTTCAATAGCATTTGTCTTAGCATATGTCTTTTCAATTTCTTCAAAACAAATATTATCATCATCTTCCTCGTCCTCATCTAGAACCTTTCCATAAAGACTGTAATCCCCACCATTCTGATCCGTTTCACCAACAATAGTGTTATCAGCATCCTCCTCCCCATTTTCCTCCTCCCCATTTTCCTCCTCCCCATCTTGATTTTCATCTTCAACAGACTCATTATCACCAACATCTTCAAAACATTCATCAGCCTCATCATTATCACCAACATCTTCTTCCCATTCACCAGCTTCATCATTATCACCAACATCTTCTTCCCATTCACCAGCTTCATCATTATCACCAGCTTCTTCTCTTTTCTCTGAAACCGTTTCCACCTTGCTGCGGCTTGATACACAAAGACATACTCTATGCGTTTTGAGTATCTCGAGCAAGTTTCGAACTTGTCTATCACTTGTAACATGAATGGGAGGACTGCTTGGAGTCATCATCATTTCTGCTGGTAATGAGTAGCTAATCTCCACAGTCACTGATCTCATGTCCAGGTTATAATCTTCTTGAGCCATTGCAACAAGTTCAGCATGTGTTGAATCTTCATTCAATAAAAACAATCTTGCTCCTTTGAGATCATCAACCACAAAATCCCAACGGAAATCTCTCAACAACCATTCTCCATACACTGCATGTAACTTAAAAATCATCTGCAAATATTCAAAATAAAACACATTAGTAAACATAGAGAAAATGAAGAAGTTCAACAAACATTATCGCAGACGACTTAGATTTAAGTCGTCCAGAAGACTTAAAGGTAAGTCGTCTAAAGAGGTCACTTTTGCAATTGAAATTAAAAGGGACGACTTAATTCTAAGTCGTCCGGCTTTGTTTGTTAAAAAAAAAATTCAGACGACTTATATATAAGTCGTCTACGAAAAACGGGCTAGTTTTGCATTTGACCGAATCGTGTCAGATCTTTGACTATTTCTGGACGACTTATAAATCAGTCGTCTCTGGAAAGTAAAAATTTCAATATTTTATTCAAACTAGACGACTTACACGTAAGTCGTCCCAGGTTAGTTTTGTAATTGAAAAATAAAACTTGAAATTTAACTTTCTCCAGACGACTTAACTAAAAGTCGTCCAGCTAGACGACTTAATTTAAGGTCGTCCGGGATAAGCAAGGTTTGGACGACTTAATTGGGAAAAATTCTGGACGATTTTGCTTTCCCCGGACGACTTTAAATTAAGTCTTCTGACGGGACGACTTTATATTATGTCGTCTGGTAAAAATTAAATTATGAAGTTTTATTTTTCAACTACAAAACTAACCTAAGACGACTTACACGTAAGTCGTCTAGTTTAATAAAATATTGAAATTTTAACTTTCCGAGAGACGACTGAATTATAAGTCGTCCAGAAATAGTCAAAGATCTGACACGATTCGGTCAAATGCAAAACTAGCCTGTTTCTCGTAGACGACTTATATATAAGTCGTCTGGACTGTTTTTTTTCACCAAACAAAGCTGGACGACTTAGTTTAAGTCGTCCGTTTGACCAGAAGACTCATCAGTAAGTCTTCTACATACAGATGACTTACTTGTAAGTCTTCTACGCGAACAGATTTTGAAAAAAATTCAAATTCGTACCTTCAACTAGGTGAGATGACTTTGTTTGCACACAGGGTCTTCTCCAACCACCCAGAACCTCAAACGAAAGCAACCGTAAGTCAAAACGAAAGAAATATGGCTCCAAACAATTTTGAATCAAAAGCTTCAGTTTTTTGGATGAATATGGAGAGAAAGTGAAAGAAATGTTGTTTTTAGTTCATAACAATTGAAACAGAGAGAGTGTAAAGAGATTTACGTGCATTAAAGGGCATTAAAAGCTCCAAACAGTTCGTACAAGGTTGTTCCCACTATTCATGGCAGTGGCAATATTGTAAATACTTGAAGAAAATGAGGTTGAGACAGTAAAGAAGCCATTTTCGAAAAAAAAAAAAAAAAGGGTTAATGGCATTTTCGTAGATAAAATGCAGATGTGGGGTTAAAAACTCAAAAAAAAAATGAGTCAAAAGAAAAGGTTAGTTTTCTGTTTGAATTCAAGTTTTGAGTCACTTTTGCAATAAGCCCTTAGATTTTTTGGTTTATGATTTATGGTTTGGGTTTAGGGTTTAAGATTTGGGTTTAGGGTATAGTATTTGGGTTTATAAGTTAAAATTTAGGGTTTAGAATTTGGATTTAGGGTATAGAATTTGAGTTCATGGATTAAATAGTGACATTATCATTATTAAATATGATATTATTTATTTTTTAATTTTTTATTATTAATCTAGTTGGCAATTTGGTTGGTTATTAGGAAGGTGGTGAATTTAAAGATTCATCATAGGGGGTGAACCTAAGTCTTGTCCTACCTGAAATGCTCATCAAGCCTAGTCCCAACTACAATTCTTTTAATGGAAAATATATAGGGAATATATATATATATATATATATACACACGTTTTCCTTTTGAATACAAATTATACAACACAGCAATTTCTTTACGCAAAAGGGAACGACATAGAGGTTCTTCGTCATCGTCTCCTTTTCTTCTCTCTACAAATGGGTAGGAGATCACTCCTGCTCCTGCTCCTGCTGGTGCTCTTATTTCTTCTGACCATCCCTGTCCGGAGTCAGAGAACAAAAACGGAGGATACCAGAACAGAGTTTATTTTCCAAGGTTTCAGTGGAAGGCAATCAGAGATATGGATGGAAGGAGATGCTCAGCTAAATCGTGACGGACTACTCAGGCTCACTGACCGAAAACCAAACTCTGTCGGTACAACTTTCTACTGGAAGGCGGTGAGGTTACTGGAGTCACACAGAAATGCAAGTGTTCGTTCCTTCAGCACATGTATCGTGTTTGCAATAAACCCTACAAGCTCCAAAGAAGGAGGCTATGGGTTCACCTTTACGTATCGTAGGAGAGCAGGTTCCGGACAGTATATGGGACTTGTCAACAAAACCACCAACGGAAACCCCAAAAATCATGTTTTCGCCATTGAATTCGACACGGTTCAAGGGTTCAACGATGGTTATCACAGAATGGGAAACCATATCGGCGTGAATTTCAATAGTCTAACGTCGGATTTTGAAGGACCTGTCCTGTTTTACAAAAACGAGCAGAAGGAAGAACTTTTACTCCAAACTGGAGACCCCATCAAAGCGGATATATCGTATGACGGAAATACAAAAGCACTGAATATAACGGTCTACCCTGGGGAAATGACTCCTAGTCCGGTCAGGCCAACAATCTCGCTACCGGTTCCAAAGTTGTCCCGGATCATTGAAGAAGAAATGTACGTCGGCAGCAACGGGGGAAGGTGAACGTTCAAGTGCGCACCAAATCATGGGGTGGAGTTTTTCCAGTGGGGGAGAAAATCCAAAGGCAGCTAAGCTCGATCTCTCCGACCTTCCTCGTCCAGAGAATACGGGAGGGAAGAGTGGTTACAGTTCTAAAGAAACTGGTCTGATTGTGGCACTATCGGCAATTACGCTGATATTGATTGTGTTACTGGTCTACTTCTTCATCTACCCGAAGATGCGAGGAGAGACTCTAGAAGATTGGGAAGTCAACCACCCCCACAGAATGAGTTACAAAGAGCTGCATACTGCAACTGAAGGCTTCAGCGAGGAGCGAATTATAGGATCCGGAGGCTTTGGAACCGTCAGCCTCTCTTCATCTCTGTCTGATCAAGAAGATAACTGATGGTAGCGAGCAGGGTATAAGACAATTCGTTGCAGAGATCGAGAGTCTAGGAAGATTAAGCCACAAGAATCTAGTCAAACTACGAGGATGGTGCAAACGTAACAGCAACATGTTATTGGTTTACGATTATATCCCCAACGGCTCGCTTGATTCCTTGCTCCACAGTGTACCGAGACTAACCGGCACCGTTTTGTCATGGACCATGCGTTTTCACATCGCTAAAGGAATCGCGTCTGGTTTGCTTTATCTCCACGAGGAAGGGGAACAGGTCCGCGACATCAAGTCTAGCAATGTCCTGATCGACGAGGATATGAACCCTAGATTGGGAGATTTCGGGCTTGCACGGCTTTACGAGCGCGGTTCACAATCACACACCACCGTGATCATTGGCACCCCTGGCTATATGGCCCCCGAACTCACAAGCAACGGATACCCTTCTTCAGCCTCTCATGTTTACTCCTATGGAGTCTTACTTCTAGAGATTGTCTCAGGTGTGAGCCCTACCAAATACATTAACTTCAAATTGCCGGTATGGATCATGGCCTTCTACTCAAGTGGTGAAATTCTGAATTCCGTTGACCAAAGGCTGCAAGCACGTTACCACAGTGAAAGGGCACGAGCAGCCCTCATTGTTGGGCTGATTTGCACCCACCAGAACCCCGAGTGTAGACCCTCTATGGCGATGGTAATGAGCTATTTAAACGAACAGGAACCTGTCCCCAACATCGACGAAACTTGGGGAGTCTCTTCTTCGTCAACCACCTCACCCGCTCCTTTCTCTCTCAGTGGGGAATAGCCAATATACTGAATTATTTTATCGTTTGTGCTTAGAAAAAAGAAACGTTTTTAGCAGCATTGATATCTTGTTCGATGTAATACGAGGTGTTTTGTTACGTGGTGTTTACTTGGTATTGTTCGTTTATCTCTTGCATTGATGATATGCTACTTCTCTTCTTCATCACTTTATAATTACAACTTTAACTTGTTTGGAATTAATTAACAAGTTCGAACTTAAGCTTGTAGTTTAGCTTAGGTATACTTTCTTGTACTCTCACTGTTTTTTCTTGCATTTCTTCTTGTTTGAGATCCATATCTACCAATACCTTGTGCTTGAGATTAGTTAGATAAACTAAAATTTTATAGCATCATTGAGAGTATATATAGACACGAGAGCCAAGCACTTTTTGAATAATAAAAATAATTTTACTAAGTTATAAAACAAGAAGCAATTAGGTACAAAATAATATTCGACAGTCTTCACAAAGTTTTATCTGAGATTTCAACATTTGCAAGCTTCTTAGAGCATCTTTATCCTTGCAACTCATTATCGGTTGCTTAATAATATTTTATTAATATTTAAGAAGTAAATTATGCTAAAAGATTTGGGTAAGCAACTTCATTATTTTGCTCCTCCATTGCAAATCTTTTATTTTTGGTTGCTTCAAGTAGTTGTTGTTGAAACCATACGAAGCCAATCTTCTGGATATCCGTCGGGCATTACAAGCTCCACCTTACTGAATCTGACCGGAGTGAAAAGCTGAAGCTATAGAAGCGTTACCAAGATGTAGCATGTGGGCCCTAATTATAACGAAGAAAGAAGAGATCTTTTCGTTTGATTTCATCATTCAAAATCTGAGAATTAATCGCTGCAGAAGAAAATTAGATTCTATACCAAAAGGAACGCAAACCCAGTACAGAAATAGTAAAACGAAATTGAGGATTGATGATACCGGCGATGATTCACACCGGCGAAGAAGAACAAGAAGAACAGAGGAGAGATGAGAAAGAGAGGGAAGAAGAACAAGAAGAACAGAGGAGAGATGAGAAAGAGAAGGACGCGTGTCCCTTAAGCGTCTGTCTCTTCCTTTGCTTAATTAAGCAACGTCGTTTCTCTTAAAAGGTAATTTCCATTTATTTTTAATCACAATTAACATAAGCAATCTTGATTAGCAACCGGGATAAAGATGCTCTTATGTATTATTTAATTGTAAATTTTAGAAATAAAATAAAAAAAACTTATTTATTAAGGTTTACATGTCCAGTCGCAGTAACACGTTTTTGGATTCTCACATTTGCATTTAAGTCCTTCTCTCTTAGCCATCCGTGGATACTTTTTAGCTTTGGCAAGACATGCAGAGGGACTGCAACCCACAAGTTCTTCCACGGCAAAACAAGCATTTGCACTCACATCTTTGTATAACAAAATTTTGTTGAGAAACAATAAGTGTAATAGATTATATATGTATGTTAACCCAAACAGCAGAACACTATCTTTTTATCTTATTCCAATTACATTCTAAAAACATATAAATATATATTACCTTGAACATTGCTGAGGACGAGTACAATGAAAACACAAGAAACCATGAAAATATTACTAGACCTCATGATTCAGTATGGATTATATTTTTTTTACTTGCACAAATGCAGACTTCGTCTTATTGTAATAATAAATAGAAAATATTACATCCTAAGGCAGTTTTAAGTTTTTATTAACAAAATAAGACAGTTATTGCTACTAGGGTAGTTTTGTTTAACCAAATTCACTTTCCTTTACAAACTAACTAAAGAGTTCCTAACTAAATTAGCCTCGATACAAGAGTTCCTATCATCTTTGACTAAATTTAATATATGTTTTTAATTTATTTAACTTTAACTCTTACTCACAAACAAAACAAAGTGGATATCACATCTTTTTGTTCTTCGTCTTCTTCATCTCAAGTTCACAACCATTTTTTATGAACTGAAATCTGTTTTTTCAGATTTTCTTTTTACAAAAAATTAACTAATTATTATCTCTATTTATTATATCTATATTTTAAGATATGTCAAGCTATATTTCTAATGGTGTAAAAGTCATGTACACAACGATATCAATGGCGGAGATTGATTAAAGCTGCAAACATGATGTTTTTGTATCTTCCTCCTCGTGCTCAGTTCCTCTGTCCAAGATGTTGTCGATGTGAGGTCTCGTCCATCGGTGGTCACTGCTCTTCGTCGTGTCTCGTCAACATAGAGTTCTCCACGTCTCAAGCCCACACCCTCTCCATTTCCAAATCGTGTTCTCAGCCTTCGCCGTAGTGTCTCTGCTCCGTTGCAGCTGGCTCTCTGTTTTCGTCAACAAGATCCGATGCGAAGTGCGATCTGCAACATTAATGGATGAATATTACTTTTTCACTTTTGGTCCTCTAATTTTCTATTTTTTTCACAATATGCCTCAAACTTCTATACGTATACACATGTATTCTACTTGTACATCAAAATTATATCTTAACTTTGTATTCTGCTTGTACATCACTTCAATAATATACACATGTATAAAAATAAATATGTACACATATACACAAGTAAACATATACATATATACATAAACATATACACAAGTAAACATGTACACATGAAAATAAGTAAACATTTACATGTGTAAATGTGTACATCCTTCCGTGTACGCCCTATAGTGTGCCACTGCAACTGAAGTTAATATACACATTATAGATATATTTGTACATGGTTACAAAATCACATAACTTAAAATTGTGTTCTACTTGTACATCGCTTTAAAACTATATATATACACATGTATTATACTTGTACATCAAAATTATATCTTAACCTTGTATTCTTGTACATCACTTTAATAGTATACATATGTACACAAATAAATATGTACACATATATACAAGTAAACATGTACATATATACATAAATAAACATGTACACACATATACATAAGTAAACATGTACACATGAAAACAAGTAAATACGTACACATATATACAAGTAAAACATGTACACATGTACACAAGTAAATATGTACACATATATACAAGTAAACATGTACATATATACATAAAAATATGTACACTAACGAATGTACACATGTACACTAACGATGTACACATATACACTAATAAATGTACACAACTATATACAACTTTACACATTAACCTTTATTGTACACATGTACACTAATGAATGTACACAACTTTAGAATATGTTGGGCATCTAACATATATCTCAAAACTATAGCTTCACAGATCTCAAAAGATAGATCGAGTGATGGAGAAAACGATTTCATAAAAAAAAATTGAAAAAAGAAATTTAAGAATCAAATATGAATTTTCTTAAAAAAATAGAGAATGAATGAGCACTCTAGTTAGATAAAGCGAATCTAGTTGGTTTCTAGTCACAAAAAACTACCTCAAGAGTATAAACTGTCTTAGATTGTAATTAAAATCTTAAAACTGTCTTAGAGTGTAAAAAACTCTAATAAATATCTTCTAATTGTTGTTTTTGACCCGCTTGATAAATATATAAAACATATTCTAAATATAGGATATAGCTAATGTACAAAAATAGAAAAGGTGAAAAGAGTAGGACCAATTCAACGGAATTGAGCACTTCTTTCGGAAAATGAAACATTTTGTTTTTTTTTTTAATTTTCTTTACTATTTAAGGAAAACTGATAGTCATAGTTGAATAATTCAACACAAGTATGAAAATATAGAATTAAACAAAAAACTTTGTGGTTCATGGAACATATGCTAAAACTGTATCGCTCATACAGTGCCGATCCAATGGTTTTGGATACCCTAAGCAAAATTTTAATAACATATATTTATATGTTTTTTAATTTGATATATATATATAATATTACTCACATTATATTTTATAAAACTATTCAGTACAAAAAAACTTTTTTACAATCAGTTTATCATTTGCTTGAGAAACTTAAAAGCAGAAATTTAGCTTAAACCATAATAAGGAAAAGTTATTTACTAGCAAACCATATCAAGATGGTATTTTCATGCTTTCATTTATCATAAATATTTGATTATCTTCAATCATAATTTAATTAAAATTAACTGGTACAATTTTTCATTTTAAATATGTTACTATTGACTCAATATATTTATTAATAAAAGTTTCATAGTAATGCTAATTTTTTTTAACAGATATATTTATTAAAATTATAAATTCTGTTTACATATTAATACTAATAAAAATTATTATAAAAGAAATTAATAAAATATGTCCTCTTAAAATTGGATGTCTTAAGCGACGGCTTGCTTTCTAGGACGGCCATGCATTCAGTCTGTTGTCTAATTGTAGTAATAAATATCTGCTAATTGTTGTTTTTGACGGTGTGTGATTCTAAATATAGCTATATGTACAAGAACAGAAAAGGAAAAGAGTAGGAGCAATTCAACGAAATGGAGCACTCCTTTCAAAGAATGAAACATTTTCTTGTTTTTTTTTTAATTTTCCTTACTTTTTTGGTAAAAAAAATAGATAGTACGAGAACTAATAGTCTTATAGTTGAATAATTAAGCACAAGTATGAAAATATAGAATTAAACAAAAAAAGTTGAATAATTGTTACAACGTTCATGCAACATCTGCTAAAGAACGCTGATATAGAATATATTTTTTGATATACAATAATTTTTTTTTTGATATACAATAATAAAGTAACAAGTACCTGATAATTGCTTTTTCAGCCTGCATGATACATATATATACAACACACTCTAATTCTACTTGTACAATTAGAAAAGGTGAAAAGGCTAGGACCAATTCAAGGAAGTTTAGCATTCTTTTCGAAGGATGAAACACTCTTTTGTTTTTTGTTTGTATCTTTTTTAAAAGAAAATGGTTAAATCCGAATCTATTAAATACAGAGATCTAATCTTTAGGTGTGAGGTGCATCGTACGAATAAATTCTCTTTCAGTTATTCAAATGTGCCGCAAGGACGGCCCAACAATGGTGGAGGTCCTACCCAAATTGTAAAAAATGTGTCCTCTTTTTATTATATATATTAAAAAAATTAAGCTGAGAAAATCCAAAATTATTTATAGGCCATTATTTATTGCTTCCTCTGCTTGTGCTATGGGCCGGGCTTGATGTGCCGTAAGCGATGGACTCATATCAACACATGTGAAGTTAATAATTTTACATTAGAGAAAAATCGATCTTTGGTCTAGACCAAAAGAAAAATTATCCATCTAGTGAAAACCACTAGACCACCACGATATGATTTCGTTTGTACTTTTATAGATAATAAACTATAGATGAATCGCTGATATAGAAAACTAAGTAAAATATTATTTTAGACTTTACCATAACTGTGACATATAAATTAATGAGCCAAAACATTTTCAGGAGAAAAGCCAAAATACTTACATCAGTTTTTGGATGAATGAAAATGAACTCGTGATGTTAATTACATAATATCATTAAGTTGAGGGATGTTGTCATGCATAAAATATACTTTGTGTAGCTAGGTATACATTAGTTTAGTTTGCATGGTTATCCATGTGATGGCCAATATTTCATGTAGCCAACAATCATTTTTCCTTATAATAACACAAAACTTAAGAAAAAGATTATAATTGTCATAAATAATACTTTTATACAAGTAATACTGTGAATAGAATCTGTCAAATCATATGTTAGAATAATAATTATATAATTTTATACATTTAAAATTTTAAATATAATCAAAATATACATGTATTTATATATTGACGGATCAGATCGGATATTCGCTTCCCAAAATTTTAATATTTGTGATTTGCTTCGATTTAAACGGATATTGAATTTTAGTATTTGCTTTACTTCAAAAGCTTACAGATATCCGGAATTTTCGGATCGAATAGCAACGGATAACGAATCAAATCAAATTTAACGGATAAAATGTCCAGCCCTATGTTTGGCATATGCTTATTTAACATGTTCATATTGGCTCAGAATTTCGATTATTCAGACCGATCATACCAAACATGTTTAAACCGGTAAAAAAATCATCTATTTTCGTTTGACTTTGTGGCATATGACAAAGGAGCACAATAAAATTATGGCGTTATATTTTGTTAGAATTGGTTTGATTTGTTTTATTTCAAATTTATTATTGGCAAGATTCTCGAAGCATTTGTCATCAGCTTCCTTTCCAAAACGGTTACCACCATATCTCTTTAACACAAGAATCAATCAATAATCATAAGAAACTTCTTTTTTTGAGAATAAATAATCATAAATAACTGAACCCTATTAGTGATGGATCTAACTCACACCCAAAAACTAACTTATGAGTGGAGGATTGTCCACACACTTATATATTGCCCAAGAATCAATTATCTAAGCGGTATAAGATGTTAATAGCCTCTCTCGAGATGTTATCTAAGCGAGCAAATTTACAACATCTTGCAAAATTAAATTAGCAAACTTTAATAGAAATGTCAATTAAGAAATAGGGAGAAGTTGCCTAAAGATAAAAATAATACCTGGGAGTTCTCTGTTGGTGTTTGCCAAAGCCAAAAGCTGCTCCTGATTGCGGAAACGGAAAAACTCAGTCGGAATATCCTTTTCACAGTCAGGGTTTGCTTCGAAAGAAGTTCCATCACATGGCTAACCATGCAAACTAAACTAATGTATACCTAGCTACACGAAGTATATTTTATGCATGACAACATCTCTCAACTTAATGATGTTATGTAGTTAACATCACGAGTTTAATTTCATTCATCCCAAAACGGATGTGGATGACAAAGACCGTTTAAATACCACATCTTATCAATTAAAATATAACCAATTTGACCGTAGCTTATCTAAAATTAGATTTAAAACCACATTTTAAAAGCGTAAGAATGTTTGACATGAAAAGGATTATAATTGTCATTTTTCCTTATAATAACACAAAACTTAAGAAAAGGATTATAATTGTCATAAATAATACTCGAAAACTCCCAACAATTTCGACATGAACAAGTCTCCTAAAGCTGTTTCTTACTCAGATTCTGTTAGAGGAAAAGGAGAGGAGACATGAGAAGCATAAATTAGAAGAAGGTTTGGACATGTGGCTGTATATTATTGGAGGACGAAGTGGTTGAAGAGACTAAAAAAAGTCTGCATCGTCTTCTTCATTGTCTCAATCAGAAAATTGTTTCTTCTTCATCTCTTTTTATGAATTTTCGGGAAAATATCCATGTTTCCTCATTCTTTCGTGGATTGATTCATATCAATTAATTTCATTCAAAAAAGAAATTCATACAAATCTTGGATTGATTCATATCATATCAGTTTCATTCAAAAAAAAAAGATTGATTTCAATCTTTCCTAGTGAGAAGTTGTTCTTTGTTTTATGAAAGGATTGTGTATGTGCTGCGACAAAAAGAATAAATAAATAAAGATGTAGTTGTCAATAAGTTTTCTTGATTGGTCCGAGTGGCAAATGAATTATTGAGAGTATATGGTTTGAGTTTAGGATATAGGATTTGGGTTTAGGGTATAGGATATTGGATTGGTTTAGGGTATAGAGTTTGGATTTAAGGTTTAGAATTTGGGTTTTGGATATATGGTTTGGGTTTAGGGTATAAAATTTGGGTTTAAGGTATAGGTTTTGGTTTATAATTTAAGATTTAGAGTTTAGGGTTTAGTTAGCGTTATTAAAATTGATGTTATTTAAAAAAAAGATTTTTTAATAATTTAATATTTTTTATTTAATTATCTACATTTGCACTTTAATTGGCTTTTAGGTAAGTGGTGAATTTAAAGGTTCACCATAGGGGGTGAACCTAAGTCTTGTTCCTTTAAATATAGTAGAAATTATCAAAAAAAATATTTTTTTATAATATTGATAAATATGTCGACAAATACTAAACCCTAAACCCTAAATTCTAAACCTTAAACCTTTTGGAAAGTCTGAACCCTTGGGCGAATCCTATACTTTACCGTTAATCCTAAACCCTAAAAAACTCCCTAAACCCTTAATCATAAACCATAATATTAAACCCTAAATTCTAAACATGAAACCCTAAACCCTAAACTCCTGGACAAATATTAAATCCTAAACCATAAACCATTTTGGAATTTAGGATTTAGAGTTTAGTATTAGGGATCATGATTTAGGGTTTAGGATTAACGGTTTTAGTTTATGATTTAGGGTTTGGTTTAAATTTAAGAGTTCAGGGTATAGCATTTGCCCAAGGGTTCAGGCTCTCACCAAGGATTTTAGGGTTTAGTATTTAGAATTTAGGGTTTAGTATTTTTCCGACAGATTTATCAATATTAAAAAAATCTTTTTTTGATAAACTACTAATTTTTTCTAAAACATTATTTTGTTTCATAAAATATTTATTATTTAGTTTCCTTTTTTAAGAGATATAAAATCTCAAATAACAAAATCCTATTGGTGGGTGAATTTAGAGGTTCACCCTAGGGGGTGAACCTAAGTTTTGTTTTATTTTTATTGTGCTTT
This sequence comes from Raphanus sativus, assembly GCF_000801105.2. Taxonomy (NCBI): domain Eukaryota; kingdom Viridiplantae; phylum Streptophyta; class Magnoliopsida; order Brassicales; family Brassicaceae; genus Raphanus; species Raphanus sativus. Next base: position 11,287,172 of record NC_079512.1, on the reverse strand, counting down.
TCCACAATTTGTTTGGAGAAATTCTTGGGTTCACCCCTATTGTGAACCTTTAGGTTCACCCAACCAATAGGATTTCAATATTTCATATTCAGTATCTTTTAAAAAAAGAAATAAAATATTGTCAAGTTATATTATATTTTTAAACTAAAAATAAATAAAAAATAATATTAATTGCAAAAAAAAATGTTTCAAAAAATATATTTTTAATACCCTCAACCAAAAAAACTAAACTCTAAACCCTAAATCCTAAATCATAAACCCTTGGGTAAACCCTAAACCCTTGGTATATCCAAAACACTTGGATAAATTCTAAATCCTAGGGTTTAGAGTTTACCCAAGGGTTTAAGATTTAGTATTTAGGGTTTAGGGTTTAGGGTTTATGATTTAGGATTTAGGGTTTAGGGTTTAGTGTTTTGGTGACGGTATCTTAAATTTTTTTTTTTTTGCAATTACTACGATTTTATATTTATTTTTTATATTAAAAACATAATAAAACTTGACAATATTGTGTTTCTTTTTTTAAAAGATACTGAATATGAAATACCGAAATCCTATTAATTAGGTGAATCTAAAGATTCACTCTAGGGGTGAACCCAAGAATTTCTCATTTTTTGGTTATGAAATTTATTTTCTGCAAGTTAAAGTACTATTATCTCACACTTATAAAATGATTAGGTGGACGATGTGCGGAGGTTAATTTGATTCTAGTTTTGATATTTACATATTATGATTCTTGACGATCAATTTTATTCTCTTATATTAGTATATCATATATCTATATCACTACGAGAAAACATACCCGTTACAATTGCCGTTATCAAAGTTAATTCGTTGTAAATGACAGTTTACGACGAAATAAATTCGATAACGAAATAAATTCGATAACGAAATTGTCGTAAAACGCTGGTTGTAAATCACATTTCGACGTAAAATTGTCGTAAAGTGTCCTTAATTTACGACGAAAGTTGTCGCCGTAAGAGAGAAGTAAATATCGGTTGTAAAATTGACTTAAATATTCAAAGTAAACACATTGTTAATATGACGTAAATATTACGACCATTGAACATCGGTTCGTTGCTTTTTCGTCGTAAACATTTACGTCGAAATGGTTTTTTATTCGTCGCAATTTTACATCGAACTAACAACTATTCATTTAGTTTTAATTAATCCGAAAAATAAAATATAAAATTATTTTAAATTTAAATTTAAATTTTAAGAAAAATAATAATTTAAAATTCTGAAATTAAAAACTGCATAAATAAAAGAGTTATAATTTTTTACATAAAAAGCTAGAAAAAGAAAATATTATACAAAAAAACTAGGGAAGCTCTTCTCTGAAAAAGTCTCGGACATTGGATTGCTTTAAGTCCACAGCTTCATGTTTCGCAGTACGGCTCGGTGGACGGTTGAGTGCCTCTCGTCTAGCCCGCAACATCTCCTGCATCCGCGGATTTCCATCCACCATAAGATCGAGCTTTTTCTGTATCATGTCTCTAGGCATAGGACGATGTCACCCGTGAAACATCGTTTACAAATCCTATGCCCAAGATCCGTCCTCTTTTTTAGGGATAACCTGTTTTTTCAAAAAAAATTAATAAAATAATGTAAAATATTAAACGCAATGAATATTAAATAAATGAAAAATTTATACCTGTTCGTAAATGGTGTCCAACTCGACGGTTGACAACTCAACGAATACCATCGGGTGACTACTCTATGAGCTGAGTTTGGCGTTCAGCAATCCGAGCTGTGACATCACTGTGAATCTTCTCGGAACGAAGATCCACAAAAACTCCACCTCTCGAGTGGGTTTCCCGAAAATGGTCAAGAAGCGATGGCAACACTCTGTTGTTCCTTTTGGCCTGCAAAAAAAAGTTAGGTAGATAGAATTATATATATAATTAATAAATATTACTGAAATTAAATAGAAAATTAAATAGAAAATTAACTGTTTACCATGTTCAAACGAACAACGGCATGTGGTGTTTGCCCGATACTGTGGACTATTGGCAAATAGCCGTCCTCATCCTTCGTCATCTGAGAAGAAGAGCATTGTGCAGCAATCCGGATGGAGTGGGGGTCATCCCAATACATAATGAGTTCGTCCCATACCTCCTTTGTGAGACCGGGGGGTCTAGCTTCGTAGCCCCGCTTCTCATAAATGATTTTCCAGTCAGAGACGGTATTGTAGAGGCGCTTCTTCGCCTTCTCGTTGAACTTCTTATTGACTTGCTCATTGATTCCAGTGGACCAGTTCCACTTTTGCTTCAAATGGAAATTTTAAAAATTAAATAATATCAATTAGTAAATAATTTTTAAACATTATAAAAATGTAAATAAAGAAACTAACCGTAAAAGATTTGAACATGTGGTTCTGACGTGCCTCGGGTGTGCATCCAGTTTGGATGAGGTTCACTGAAGTAGGTTTTGATCGTTTCGGAAACACTCCTTTCGATACGACTCTCGCTACCAAACCTGAAAATTATAAGAAAACAGTTAAATTCATAAGAAAAAATTAAGCAAAATAAAGAATAATTATTTAATTAAACCAAAAAATGTTCCATACCAGAAAGTTCCTGGTGGTAGATTGGGGTCTAAGACATCTAAACCTTCTTGATCCGGTTGTGTGAGAAGGTCCTCAACAGTGTAGTGAGCGTAGGGTGCATCCGGCGGCACCTCCAAATCAGGATGTACTCCGCCTCCAGGAGCAGGAGCAGCCTGAGGAGCCGCCTGAGGAGCCGGTGGAGGAGACTTCCAAGGAGCCAGGGGACAAACCGGAGGAGGAACTGGCATAGGAGAACGAATAGTGGATCCTCTCGTCTGAGATTCTGGAACATACTCCGGAGACGTAGATGGACCTGCAGATGAAGAACATGCATGATCTCCTATCCTGAATGTCTGACTATAATGCGGTGCACCATGATTTCTACAAGCTATCTAATTTAAAAACATCCCGTGTTTTGGATTACATCATTTTTACGACAAATATTGTTTATGTCGAGTTAAAGCCGTCCTGTGTTTTCTTTTACGTCTATCTTACAATGACCCCATGCTTAATCCCTAAATCCCAAATCCTTAAACCCTAAACACATGACAGTCGTGACTCTTCATGTCTGTTAACTTTTGATCTTATGAAATGCATCTTGACATATTCGAAACATAACCATCAGAGAACTTCACTTCTGATGTTACCCAGTTGAACAACGACGTCTTTGCTTCTGACGACAATCTGAATATAGGAACTGAAACTTTTCCATTGCTTTTAATATGCAACTCACTTCTTGAGAAAATATCTGGTAAGTCCTCCCTTGACTTTCTATTGTCTTTTGTTTTCCGTGGGACGTTCAATAATGTGTTCATGATGTTGTCGAAAATGGTCTTCGATACGAATTGTTAAGAGGGATAAATTGGCGATGGCAATCAAACAAACTTGTCTTCCTACCATGCTTCAACCAAAACGCATATGTCGTACCAAGACAATATGGACAAGCTAATCTTCTATGTGTAGTCCATCCAGAAAGCATCCTGTAAGCAAGGATGTCACTTATGGCCATATAACCATTGCTCGCATCGTAAAATTGGTTTTCGTTGAACAATCATACGTGTTCACCCCAACAGACCACAAGTCCTTCAACTCATGTATCAATGGTTGAAGAAATACATCCAGAGACCACTTGGGATGTTTGGAACCAGGAATTAATATGCTCATGAATAAAAATGCACGTTCCATGCACAGCTCCGGTGGCAGGTTGTACGGCGTAAGAATCACAGGCCATAATGAATATTGCATTCCAGACATTCCAAATGGACTAAATCCATATGTGTATAACCCAAAATAAACATTCCGACTATTACTTGCGAAATCTGGGTGTACCTTGTTGAAATGTTTTCATGCTCTTGCATCTGATGGATGAACGATCTCACAATCTTTATGAACATGTTCTGCATGTCATCTAATCGCTCCAGCAGTCTCCTGAGATTGATATAACCGTTTCAGCCTATCATTAATTGGTAGGTATCACATCCTTTGGTATGGTACCCTATTCATCAACGTCCTTGTGGTTTGAATCTTGGCTTCTTGCAAAAACGACGCTCTTCTAGCTTCTCATCATCTTTCCAATAGGTCATGCGATTGTCTATGCAAATGTCTATCATCTCCGATGGCAATCCAAGACTATGAACCAATTTCTGAATCTCATAATAAGATTCAGCTGACACATTATCTTTTGGCATATACACTAAACAATTCAGTCCATGCATCCATGCAATTCTCAGATAAATTATAATATGTTTCAATATTCATCATCCTAGCTGCAAGCGACAATTTAGGGAGACCTTTTCTACAATCAGGGTAGATTGGTTTATTTGCAGCATCTAACATTTCATAAAACCTTTTTTCTTCCAAGTTAGGTTCTTCAACATTAAGAGTAGTTTGATCAGCTATTGTTGTAGTTGTTTCTAAAAATGCATATGCAACCATGTCGTCATTCCTATCATAATATACCCTCGACTCTTCATCATTTTCATTATGCAACTGAATTGGTTCTTCGTTAGCAGTACTACTACCTTCATTTCCATCATGACCATCTCCACGTCGTAACCCTATATAGTAATTTGGTGTAAAACCTCGATTTACTAAATGGTTCCATACAGTTTTACTACGGGCAAATTTTGTATTCTTGCACTTCCGACATAGACATAACATCTTACTGGTTTCTTGCATGAGCAGTGTAGAACCAGCTTGGAACATGAATATCTCCGCACCTTTTAGAAATGCATCTTTCACTCTCCCGTCAAATCTTTGTGCGTGTACATCCAACTCCATAACTCGTATAAACTGCCCCCATACATTTTTTTCAGGTTTCACGTTTTTGATCTCTTTTTTTTGTGTGACTTTTGAAATGATAAAATATCATATTTATAGGAAAGTCTCGAGTTTAGGTTGACAAAATCTTACAACCATTTTACAACTACAAAATTTACAATTTTTTAAGTTCCAGTTTACAAATATTTTACAAAGCTTACAACGAAACTAGTTTGGTATAGTCCACTAAAAACATATTTTCACCAACCACTTAACTAAATAGTTGTTAAAGCGAAGTAAAATATAATTGTTGTAAATTGGTTGTTCTTTTACAACGTTACTCGCTTTCGCTTACGTTGATTTTACGAAGAAATGATTTACTTGTACGTTTACGTTGATTTTTTGACGAATTTCATTTCGATGTAAATGCGACGTTAACTTCTCGTAATTTTATGGCTCAATATTTTTGACGTTAATTTTTCGTAGTAATACCAATGTTTTCTTGTAGTAGTGTATGCAAACTATCATTTTGAATGTTTATATGTAGTATAAATACATTCATATATAATTTGGTGGAAAAAATATAGTCAAAATATTATTGAACTATAATGAGACACTCAACACAACATCGACTTAATTTTAATTACCAGAACCATCATCAAAACATATGTTTCGACATTAATATGATTGTTAGATTGATTGATTGTATACATTTATAGGATTGCTAATTATCAACTAACTGTATATTCTCCACCTGACCCTCAAACTCATAAATTTTGAGGGCCTCAATACTTAAACCTCATTGGATAATATGCTAGAATAAATTCACGGAAACTTTTACTCAAAGCATCTCTTCGCATAAACTGTACCAACTCAATAGGAGGATTTTAAAGGATGGGAGAACAATATTTCCTCTTTTACAAAACATAGTAAAGGCCGAGGTAGATTAATTTTTTGGTTTTCCTATTATTTCACCGTACCACATATGAACTTTACAAAATTTACATGCATTTAAAAAATCACTGTCATCTTAATAAGCTATAATAATTATTAGAAAACATTAATATAAGAGAATATTATTTGACAGCATATAACATATGGTTAAAATATCGTCAAAAATGTGTTAGAAACCACTTGACTTCAATCCAGAAAGAAGGGGATCAAGCTTTCGACGACGGTCTACGTATATGGTTCGAGACTCAGCAATAATTGTGATTACCAAATCACCCAATGTTATGTTTTAGTTAGAAAATTTATTCTTTGTTTTCCTAAAAATTCTTCACTAAACAGTAATATCTATTGTAAAACAGTCTTTGATTTTAATACAATTTCACATTCATTTTTTAACAAAAAAATCATGTATTCTGTAACCAAGTTTTCAGTTTGTATATCGTGAAATAGATGCATGACATGACACTAATTACCAAGTAAAATAGCCAAAATTTTTGTTGCCTATTCATAATCATATAAAACCCAACAATCTGATTTTATTTAAAGAAATGATATATATAAGACTTCTATGTTTTAAAACCCAAAATGATTATATTTTTGCTACTTAAAAAAATAATCCTACATTCAAATGAGAAAACCAACACAATATTGACAAGAAAATGGCAAAATATATAACGAGGTAATCTCTTTTATAACCTTCTTACTTTTTGACAAGACGTTGTAGCCCAATGGTTAGGACGGGTCCCCGCCTGCACCCAGGTAGGGGGTTCGATCCACGCCGGAGGGAACTACCTTGCAACGCTCTTGTCACCCACACGGATATGGGCCATGCTTTCGGCCCATTTGAAAAACTGGGAGGGGCGTCTATCCGTGGGCATTCCTTCCCCTTGGGGATTAGTCTGGGCCTTCTGGGCCTGGGATACCCCCAGGTTAAACAAAAAAAAAAAAAAAAAAAAAAAAACCTTCTTACTTTGATTTTGGTTCAAGTAAACAATTTCTTTAAAAAAATCAACTCGAATACAAGTAGGAACTCGGAGAAAATGGTGGACGACTTATATGTGATCCTACAGTGTAGAGCCAAATCTTTGTATATCTATATATCAGGTTTCAGCCAGAAGACGATAATTTTTCCTAGATGTAATGTCTGTACAGCCATCTCCACATTTAATAGAAACCTCATGCCCAATGGTGACTTGTACAATGAGCCAACCAAATATTAGTGCATAACTATGGAACACTTCCTTTTCCGAGCATGGGGATAATAAAAATGGCAGGACTCATCATCCTGAATCAAGCTCTCCCAGAAACAGGAATCTCAAGTCAAAACGAGATAAACACCAATATGATAAACTCTATTAGAAGCCAAGAAAGGAAGCAGGAGGAAAGAACCATGTGAAATATCACCATTGACGCATAGACAAAGCCAAAGGAATGGGAGTATCATCATGGTCATACATCTTAAATCTCTCCATTTCAAAATCGAAATTGGTCAACTTCTAAGGCAGATGAGCCACTGTTTAAGTGGCCAAAGAAATTGAAAGTACCAGAGGTATTCCGGAATACAAATAGATTGTGTGAGTTCCATAATACCCACACTCATAAGATAAAAAATTCCATCTAGCAAACGATGAGGTCAACAAACTACTAAAGAAATGATATCTCTGGGAATTCTTCACCAGCATAGCCAAAACCTTCTTCACAACAAGGAGAAGAACAATCAACTAGCTCGAATTACTCATGCTTTACCACCACATCATGATATACCAACATGATCTTGAGGAGCTCGGAAGTCAGTGGCATCATGCATGAAGCTGATAAAGAGAGTACCATGAGCGCTAAGAATGGTCGAGATAACCGAGAGGCCAAGCGTCCAGTCCAATAGGATGGAAATGATGAGGTCACAGAAGCTGAAGTTATACTTGTTCAATGTGGTTAATAGGTCCGGAACTTGGATCCTAAGGTAATGATTTAACAAGGCCTGGCCCAATTGGAGACTGAAGACCAAACCGGCCGAACCAATCCATGCCAAGACCAAACACATCAAGTGCAAAACGGTCCAATTCTATTTTTCGGCCAACAACCAAGGAAAGAAGGTAATTTCCTTATTCACCATCAAAGATGAGATCACAACCTGTCCATGTTCATCTTCAGCTTCCCAACCGGCCTGTCAACCTTCCTAAAGTGGTGATGTGCATAAGCTAAGGTAAAGAAACCTTTTGAATTTGTTCAATTTTTTTTACTTACCGAGTTTCCTTTTCGGGTTTATTTCTTTACTTCGTTTCTTTCTTTTCAATCGAGTAGAATGACACTTGTTGGTCACAGTTTTAGGTCCCAAAATTGAGTCTTTGACAAAGACTCTTTGTATTGTTTTTGCTATAAGTCCCCTAGAAAGACAAACGACATTAAAAAACTATTGAACAATTTTCTTATTTTCATCAAATTAAACAAAAAAATATTTTTATTTTTAATGATAAAAGCTTGTGCTAATATAATTATATAATAATAATATGATATTATTATTTTCTTACTCTTATTTCAATATCTAAATAAAAGAGAAAATATTATATTTAAAAGTTAGACTAAGGGAAATATATTTTTGTTTTGATAAATCTGATTTCTATTCATATAATCTAAATTTTTTTGTAAGAGATAAATATAGTTATGAATATTTTGGTATAAAATCAAATAAACCAAAAAAATCGATGGTATATAAAGCGAACCAAATTATATTAGATATGATTTAATATGGTAGCTGATTTCATTAACTGAACTGAAAAACCAAAAGACCGAATCAAAACCGTACCAAAGTCTGGATTGAACAGTGGTTGCAAATTACAAACATAAAAATTGTTCAATTTGTTGTAAACCAGATGGTTTAAGGACTATTCATAACCAGATGATCGAGGTTATATTTAACCGAGATTATATTTAACCAATCATATGTTAATGGATTGGGCCTTTAGTTTATTTCTAAGACATGACCGACTTCTCTTAATGTTTAAGAGAGTCTCACATTGCTTATGAGATTTGTAATAGACGGCCTAAGCTCCATATATAAGGAGCTTCCTGTCTTTGATATTGAATAACACAATCACTCCTTTCACAAAACAAAGCCTATACGGCTCTCCCTCTCTCTCTCTCTCTCTCTCTCTCTCTCTCTCTCTCTCTCTCTCTCTCTCTCTCCTCTCTCTCTCTCTCTCTCTCTCTCTCTCTCTCTCTCTCTCTCTCTCTCTCTCTCTCTCTCTCTCTCCTCTCTCTCTCTTCTCTCTCTCTCTCTCTCTCTCTCTCTCTCTCTCTCTCTCTCTCTAGTTCGATTTGTTCCAAGCAAGAACACTATGATTAGAATACGTTATCAGCACGAGATTCTAAACCCTAACTAAAATCCGGCGACCACAAAAACCCTAATTTCGGCTGTAACTTCAAACCGCCATATCTCCCTAACCGAAAGGATCCTGACGGCGAGTAATATATCAAACTGAAGCTCTTGACGAGAAGATTCCCGCGCCGCAGACCACACAGCAATCCGACTCCAGACGCGCCGTCACCTCTCAGTGCAAACCGCGCCGTCAAAGATCATCCAAAACCCTAATAGCCGCCAACTCCTTATCTCTCTTAATTTCGATATCTATTGTTCTTAGATCTCATACTAATCCAACTTTGAAACTTTCATTGTTGATTATTCAAGGTTTCTTAAAGAGGAACCAAGGAGAAAAGATCGGCAAAGATTAAAGTAAGCTCTCAAGAACCCTAATCTTTACTTGTGGTTCAAGCAATTCGGATTCCAAACTTCTCTTCATCTTAAATCCGATTTAAAAGGTTTTGTGATTTGATTTGGTTTATTTTAGTTCTTGTTTTATTTTAAAATCAAAACCCTAAACCATTAATAGTTTTATACATGACTTTAGTTTTGTATGAACACAAGTGATACCCCTTTAAGGATGACATGCTATATGTCCAAACAAAACTTAAGGTCAATGTTTAACCTAATCTTAAAATCAGATTTGAATTTTAAACCCTAATCCTTAAAGTTTAAATCCGAATTTAAAAAACCCTAAACCCTAAAATATAAAGCATGTGATTACATGACTTTCGTTTTGTATGGACAACAAGTGATACCCCTTTAAGGATGACACGCTATATGTCCAAACAAAACATAAGGTTAATGTTTTCCACATCTTTTGGTCGATGATGCACACCATAGTGTGGCTAGACCATGATTTTCTTTTAGGTCAATGATGCATACCAATAGGTATGACTAGACCATATGAAGTAAATGTCGATGATACGTACTCTTAAGTACGATTAGACCATAAATAAAATCAATGGTCGATGATGTTCACCCTCAGGTGCAACTAGGTTTTTCACCCGTGATTCACGGTAATCATCCACGATGATCCGCGTTGATCTATGATCCATGATGATCCTCGATGATCCGCGATGATCTACGATGATCAGTGATCCAAGGTGATCCACGGTGATCCTCGATGATCCACGGTGATCTACAATCACCGGTGATGGACGATGCGCACCACAGTGCAGCTAAATCACGATCCGTTTTATTTGGTCGAGGAAGTGTACCGAATGGTACTACTAGACCATTAAACCGCATGGGTCGATGTAGCATACCATATGGTATGGCTAGACCATGCACTCGTCCATCCCACTATTTTCAAGGGATTTATAAATCAAACAAGTTGATTAAGAGATGGATGAGTTATGAGACAAAAATAAATTTCTAAAATAATGCAAACTGGCCGTGTGGCCCTCTTATTTGTTTGCTGGCTGTGTGATCCTGATTGAATAATAGCCGTAAGGCATTGATCACGCAAAGATGGCCGTGTGATCATGAGTGGCCGAAAGGCATTGATCACACACACAAGCCGCATGGCTTATTGTTTACATACTGGCCGAGTGCCTTTTATTTCTTGGATAGCCAATGGCATCAGAAATTGTATGTACTAACACAAAACATTTTGATATGATTCAGATGTCGAGACTCCATCACTCGGATTACCCAGCCCTTGATCTCAATGGAGACAATTACCTTGATTGGGCGATGAACACTTCAGCCGATTTAAAGTCTAAACGACTTGGGAAGTGTATCAAATACGGCAATGATACCCTTGCATATGAAAGGCGTAGAGCTGTTTTGATAATGAGAAAGCATCTCGTGAAGGACCTGTATGATGAGTGCAGCTACATCAACGATCCTTACGATCTCTGGTCGAGATTGAACACCATGTTCTTCGAGCCATTACTAGATGAGTCCATGAAAGAATGGAAGGCTCTGAGGTTCCAGGATTATGAATCCGTGGATGACTATCACTTTGATCTTATGAGAATCACCTATAGTCTTAAACTATGTGGTGAAGTGATAACAAACTATGACTTGTTAAGCAAGACTCGTGACACGATCCATTCAAATGAAGTGTTGTTATCACAGAAGGCAAAAGGTTTCACAACCTATTACGAGCTTCTCTCATACCTTTCAGCTCTTGAGGAAAAGAAGCAGAAAAGGAAAGTCAACCTCGACAAACTCGACTATGTTATGGAGATAAGTGCCGAGTATCAATGTGAGATGATATACGGTGATGCTGAAGAAGCTAAGAAAAGAAAATTCTGATGGACTCATATAGATGATGAGATTGGTTTATTCATTGAATAGAGAACCAAATGTGAGCCACGTCCAAGATGTTATTATGGACTGGCCGGCTATTGTTTAACCCTTTTGACATTCTGATTTCATACTTATGATTTGGTGTTTTGTTTTAAATACAATTTTTCATTCAAATTTCATAGCATTAATAAAAGTTTTTCTTTTATCTTGATTGATTTGCTTGAAATTTTTTTTTTATTGACAAATAAGAATGAAAACTCGAGAAGAGTATGTCTAGATCACCACGCCTAAGGCATGGCCTTAAGAGGCAGGAAATTTATCACCTAACACCCATTGAGAAAGACCCGAAATCCCCACTGGCCATGGACAAGGATACCACAATAACCGTGGTTGTAGATCCAATCATGGCCGAGGAGGGAGTAAAGGTCGAAATGGCATTACAAGCCACATCAAAATGGTTTCTATAATAAACCAATGGGCAAAGCAAAAGGAAATGTCCCTTTAGCTTATGAAAATCGCCAAAGGCATATATATAAGAGAGGTCGAGACTACATTCTTCCTACTGATCTAATACTATGCTAAGGATCAGTGTGATAAGGCATGAAAGCCTAGGTAACCAGAGTGGTTCACCAAAGAGCTAAACACTTTATGGCATGACCGGATTAGTCATCCTGGTCTAAAACTCCATTGTCCCAAGCAAACACGAGAATATCATCTGATCATGAGGGTAGTGAGGACAAAACCCGTGACCATGAACAGACTACAAACCGTGTACCATGGTCTAAGACCATGCTGGCCATCCAAGCATTACGTTTAAGTGAGGACAAACAAACGTATTTTATAGCATGTTCATGAGGGGGAGAATAGACACTCCGTGTGGTCCATGACCATACTATAAAAACCCGAACATGACAAGCCTGGCCGAAGGCCATAAGGCATTATATCTTGGCCGTAAAAGCAATAAACCTTTAAGGTTGAGACTTCAAAAGTCTATAAGCTTGGGGACATCACAAGTATACATGTATAAAAGATGAGATATATCATGCCATATAAAGTGAGCATAGATATCCTCGTCTAAAAATGATAAAGGGTCATAATCCAGATATAGACCATCCCATCTAGGATGGAAAACCTCATATACGGATAAGACGAAAATCGGGAATATATATTGGATAAGAGAACATGATCTTTCTCCCACGAATTCTAAGTGACCATGAGCCAAACATAAGGTGATAATATTGTGGCCAAGGTACACGGATTGCATAGAAGATGAATCCGACTATCCAAACATCATGGAGAAAGAAATAAGCTGGTAAAGTGGAATGGTTTTAACCTTCCTTGTCTTGGCATAAGATCCTCGGACCAGATATATATGTATTGGACGTCCATAAACAAAGAAACAAAGATAGCCAGACAGACCTGAAAGAATGAATGACTAAATTCATACCAGCTCATCACCACTATATAAATGTCCTAGTAGAGACATAATCAAGTTGCTAGAAGTCTATACAAGATAGACCAGTATGTTCCATATACAAGGAACCTCGGATAGAAAGAGATAAGGTGCTCATAATGATAGATCCGGGTTCATGAAAAAGAATTCATACTAGACAATGAGATAAGACCGGCCGGTCCTAAGGTACATGTATCATACAATGTAGCTTTGCAAACTACAAAGTATTCAATGATCCTGATAATAATGAAATCTCAATCGATTGTATCATGTCTAGAACACGAAAGAACGCGAGAGAACATAATATATAAGGTGTCGACACATACACACACTCATAAGTGATAAAGAGAAAGCACTTGAGCATAAGAGATATGCGAGGATCACTAACCCACGTAAGAGTACTCATAGAGAATAGAATGAGACGTGGAGTTAAACCCAAAGAATGTATGAGATGGGCGTATTGGCCAAATACATAAGTGAGACGTCATCTAACCAGTGAACAGATGAGTCTTGTGAGGAAAAGAAAATCGTGAGCAGTAGAACATGAAAGTACAGACAAGTGGTCGTACATGTTGCTACATAAAGCATTCAATGGAATGGCTTGATCACACAAGGATACTCACAGGGACTAAGGAACAAGGAAATGAATTCCTATGTGGTTAATGCTACTAGACATCTAAGAAAGATATAGTAGACATTAGATATCGCACTGGATATAAAGGTAACATAAGATACCTTGAGAAATGAGAAAGAAGTTCTCATAGAACAACATCGTTCCTGCGTTGTTCATGGACTGAAATGCAGCTGCATACATATAAGACTAAGTGATGCTTAGTAGAAAGTTCTATAAGAACGTTTCAGATCAGTCCATATAGTAGTCAATATATTCCTTGTGTTTATATTTAAAGAAAGGATGATTAAGATGATTGATTCTTGGAAAGGCTATGAAGAGACTACGATGATCTTTAATAGAGATCATTAGCCGTATATGAATGTTAGGATTTATGATCCAACGTACCAAGAATAGATTGATCAAATGGTCCGAGAATCCATCAGATTCACGACCAAAAGGAACCATACCGACTAGGATCATGTCCGACATAGCTCGACCTTAATCATCATTGGTCCCGACCAGTCCGTCCCGTCCAGCTCATTCCGACCAGTTCCCTTAGGTCTTAAACCGACCAGAATCGTCCGAGTAAGGGGAACGTCCTATTGACCCAAAAATTGGCTTAGTTTTGATTAACATCAAACTATAACATAGTAGTCATTCATGAACAGACTGTGGACATATACTAAAAGGTTCATGAAGAGTTTTGGTCAAAGGTTATGAACGAGATACATATTGGACGAGGACATAATCCGGATGGATTATGGACGAGAGCATGATCCGCACAGATCAGCAGTGGACAAGAACATAATCCGGATGGATTATGGATGATGTCATGATCCGGACAGATCTTGGACATACAAAGACATTCATGGTCGAATTTATCTAAGAGAGATAAACCATATGATCCAAATGGACCATGAATATCATGAAATCATTTTGCTGATGCAGGTTACCAATCCGGCCCATACAGTGTTAAGTCCCAAACCGGCTATGTTTTCACATATGGAGACACGTCCATTTCATGGAGATCAGCCAAGCAGATCATATCAGCCACGTCATCCAATCACTAAGAGATATTGGCAATTCATGAAGCAAGCAGAGAGTGTGTCTGGTTGAGACTCATGACACACCATATTCGGACAGCATGTGGAATCACATATGGTAAAGACGAGCCGACCGTTCTTTACGAAGACAATGTGATAGTGCTCAAATTACCCAGTAGAGCTTACTCTCTCAAATAAGAGGTACAACTGTAGTACTTAGGGATCGAATCACGAGGAGCTAGGGAACCAATTAAATAAAATCTACTAATCAATCCTATGTGAAGTTGGTTTATATGATGGAAATAAAAGTAACAATTCCTAAAATGAGCAATGTAGTTGCTCTAACTAACAATATGATGGGTTGTTTAAATGTGATAAAGAGTGCTAGACATAGGACTTTTATTCAGGAATGGAGATTATAATTTCTATAAATGCTTTAATAAGTTGCTTGCATGATACTATAGATCTCAGCCGCTTAACTCAAGTGATGTATCACTGGTTAAATAATCTAGATCTCTGGTCTCAACTGTCGTATGTTGACACAGAAAAAGAGTCGATCGATATCCTTTTGAGATATCGATCGATACACCTTTCGCTCGGCGATCGATTCACCTGTGGGGATATCGATCGACGGCTTCTAGATATGCCTAGGCGCGAGCCAATAATGAACAAGGTCTCAAGGAGGAGCTGTCGCTCTTCTCAACGGGAGATAAGCTAGCTCAAATGGATAATTCAATATAATAAAAGATTCTAGTGATCAATATTCTAGTTAGCTAATCTAGAACAAGCATAGGGTGCAATCCATTTGATGAGTACCACCACTTAGCAATTATAGTTTGGGGCTAATCCCACAAACCTATTTAAACCCTAGATCTAACAAGTAGACTACTCAGACATAGCTAAGCAATTCATGACAATGGATAGATGAAAAAAATTGCATAGATAGAAATAAGTAGAAATACAAAAGGAGATGAGAAATCTCTCCAATCTCTCAAAACAATATAAAACTCTAGTCTCTCTCTCACACTCTCTGCTTTTCTCGTGAGTTGTCAAAAGCTTGCTTCTTTCGAAGGTTGCCGTCAAAAAACAATTAGCAGGAATATTTAAGCATTTCCATTAGGTTAAAAACTCGTCAGGGGCAATCTCGTAATTTGGTGAAGTCTTGGTGAAGTAGTCGGCTAAACAATTTCGTCTTCGATATTGATCGACAACACTGATGTGTATCGATCGATTATAATCTTCTAGTACACGGATCTTCTCAGCTACATCGATCGACAACTCTGGATGAGTATCGATCGATTATAATCGCAATGTTGACTTCCGACTTGGTCTTGAATGGTCAACTCGGGTATATCATCTCTTGTACTCCAAAATGCTCCAAAAACATCACTTTCTCACGAAATGCTCCTGAACCTGAAAACATATCTAACAGGCTAGAAAACAGATTAAATATGTAATAAAATACTAGTATACCATGGTTAAAAATGGGTAAAATCCATGGTATATCAACTCCCCCTGACTTACTCCTTTGCTTGTCCTCAAACAAAAACAGTAGTCTTTGGATTTTTCATAAAAACAGCAGGAACTCAAAGATTCAAAATATTGAAGTCATCACTTTATGGGTTTGCAATTCATGTCTAAACATCCTAATCACAGAAGTTCATTATGTCTTATCCTCGCTTAGCAACCAAATCATCTAGTCAACAACTTAGCAAATCTCATCTGACATTCCCCTCTACTAACCTCATTTCTTAACATAAAATAAAAGTGCAGGCTTTACCTTGGGAGTATCGATCAAAGGACACATGGATTCAACTCCAACAAGTATCTGAACACACAGGTAGTCTTCTCTGATCCCTTTCTCCCCTCATCTCTCTTCTCTGAATCTCTTATTAGATTCAATTTCAACAGGTTTCGATGCCACAAAGGTCATCTAGTCCATCTCATTGACATTTGCATTGTAACTCATACATTTTTGACAAAGTATAGCGAATAATGGGGTCTTTGGTAATTTACTTATCCCTTGTTTCCCCAATGTGTGATCATCCCTGAGATTTAGAATATTGGGGTCGCAGGAGACACTCCTACCCCTCTGCCTCTCAAGAAATCATTTCAATCTTTTATAACATAAACTTAGATCTTGAGACGCTGAAGAGAGAGAAGGAAGGGAACCAGAAACACACAGACTTTTTACCTTCCAGACTTGTAAGAGGATTCCGATCCAGTGATTTCCAAGCCCCAAGATAAGCAAATAAGTCAGTATTAGTGTTGGAGGTCAGCTTTGGTTCCTTCAAACAATCTTAGCTAGTGAATATAGATGACAAGTTGATCCACTTTAGCATCTTCAGTACTATCTGCAGTCAGTAATCTAGAATGGTGCTAAAGAGTGGTCAGACCATCAAATATAAATCTATATCAATGTTCCTATTTAATACTCATGCGAAAAATAATTTTGAAAAACAATTTAAATAAAAACCAAAATAAAAAACACATATTAGTAAACTCCCCCCAGACTTAAATTACACTGTCCCAGTGTAACACAGCTGGTGGTGAGGTAAAGAAAATAAATCATAATTAATAAATATAACAAGTTAGAATGAATAAACCTGATCGACAAGGTGTCCATCGATTCGTAGTGGTGTACGTCGATCGTTAGTAATGGTCGTGCGGTGTCGAGCGATATGAATGGTGAATGTCGGTCGACGGAATCATCATTCTACTTGGATCTAATAAAAACTGCAAAATAAATCCGAAAAATAAAAGTAAAAATGAAAAATAATAAAACAAAGGAAAATAAAAGAAAACCTAATAGTGGGTTGCCTCCCACTTAGCTTTGTTATAGT
Organism: Raphanus sativus; assembly: GCF_000801105.2. NCBI lineage: Eukaryota > Viridiplantae > Streptophyta > Magnoliopsida > Brassicales > Brassicaceae > Raphanus > Raphanus sativus. Next base: position 11,269,848 of record NC_079512.1, on the reverse strand, counting down.
CATTTAGCTTGACTGTGGTAGGTTAGTGACTCATGGGGTGCATAAACTGCTGATTACGGGACAGCAATCATCAATCTTGTGTCTCCTACTGTTGAACCATGTGGCAGCGAAGCTTCTTGTGGCATCATCTGACCTTAGTTGTTTCTTATCTATCTTGAGGACTGTATCCTGAAGCTTCCTCACAGAATTTTCAATGTATTCGATGTTGCCAAACTTCCTGTCGATGGTATGGTAGGTATATACGGACAATTCCTTCAGCTCACTCTGTAATGCATCGATCTTGTCATGAATAAACTGATCTCGGTTTGCTAAGGACTCGGTGTCGATCGACGCTACTAGATGCGCGTCGGTCGTTTCGCTGAGAGTTCTGTCGGTCGATGCAGTGTCAACTGTGTCGATCGATTCTGAGCGTTGTCTTTGGTACTGCAAAGCACGTATATCGCCCTTCATTTGGCGAGTGGTTCTGCATAGGCTGTTTACTCGTTCGTGAACAGTGTCGTCAATGGTATCACAGGTCCCGTTGAGTCTCCTTTCCATAGCATCCATAGCCTCGTACAGCTCATGTTTGATCTCATCAACTTCTGCTGTAGTGCATGCTCTCTTCGCTGGTGGCTCGATGTCGATCGATATTGGTCTAGGCCTGTCGATCGATGTTGTGTTTCTGTCACGAAGACCAAGAG